>NC_056735.1:1386644121-1386717393 GCF_019279795.1 Protopterus annectens | reverse complement strand
GGAAAACAATGCTCATGAGTAAAATCACTTTCACCCTTACACTACTGCAAATACTTCAGATCTGGTCGTGTATTTAAACTCTCTTTGAAATTGACTGAATGCTTTACTTTTACAAAAAATAAAGTTCAAACCTGTTCAGATGGAGACGCACATGCATTTTTCTGTTTGGGTCCGACATATTCTGTTATTTTATTTTGCAGCTGTTCACTGGGTAAGTGCACTGGTCTGAGGACCCTTTTCAGCCATGAACTGGGCCTTTTAGGCAGTTGTTACAAAACGTATAACAAAACAGACGTGAAAAGAGGCATTTCCTACTCCTGCTTGTGATGAATAACCTCACCCTTTTCTACTCTTTTCAAATATGTATATTTCCCCATGGCCGACTAAACACTGCACAAAACATGAACCACCCTTTCCATTTATATATTTATATCTAATTATCACTGATCTATCCTAATTGCTCTTTATAACAACACTGCCAGTTAGTAACTATGGGCTGGGCATGTCAAAGGGTAAGGGTTTGAATTGCAACAGCATTATTCACACCTCAAAAGTAGTGCAAAGTGAGAATAAGGATGAATGACATCTAGGACAGAAAGATGCAGGGGTACACTGTCCCCATAGCAAGTCCTAATGTTAAAGGACTTCTTAGTTCCCAGCACTGTAACACTTTTGGAAGTGAACAATGTTTTTGAAGACTTACTTCCTGTATCCACTAACCCGCGGTGGTGGTGCTGCGGTAGCGTTGTCGCCTCACAGTAAGACGCTGTCTGGTTCGATTCTCAGCTAGAGCGTCTTCTGCGTGGAGAGTCGAGACATGCGTGAATGGCGTACCTTCGTTGAAGGTTGTGTGTCAGGGCTGGTAACTCGGCACGTAAAAAATCAACTACCAATAATTAGCGGGCCGGAGTTCCACTGTGGCGACCCCTAACCGGGAAAAGCCGAAAGAAGACTACATTTCCTGTATCCACTAAAAAGTGCATAAAGAGACTATACAAATGCCTGTTAACAAAGAACAACAGGGAACACTACTAGAAAAACAAACAGAATTATAGTATCAGGAACTCAGCTCAAAATTTGGTCACCTAGCCATTCTACTACTCATGAGTTACCCATGAAGAGGTAGCTGTATCCAGTGCATCTTCCCACTTAATAAAATAATGAAAATAAATATTTAAAAAGAAAATGAAGGTGCAATCTTCATGTGCCACGTCACTGATAGGCTGACGCATGGCATGCTCCCTAAAAGTGTCCCAGACAGATTACAGCTATTTACCCCATGCTTTCCATCCCCAGATGCGTTACACCACAGCATTCTTTGCAGGCTAAATACTACATCGAACCACTACAGCCATTCTCCTCAGAATCTGCCTTTCATAATGTGAAAGGTTAACTCACTGATGAATACTTCAAATATTTATCTGTAACACTGGAAGACTATGGCTTTTACCACACAAAATGTGATCACCCACAGATCGGCAGTTATGAAAGCTTCCTTTACATTTTAATAGTTTTGAGGGAAAAAGGAAGGAAATAAATGAAGCCTTTTTGTGAATATTCCTGATAATCACTATTCCTTAGCACACTTATTGCTTCACCATTGTCACAGATGTAGCATACAGCACATCAGAACTATGAACGCTGAAAGCAGCATATAACAATACACCTTGCCAGCACATGCTGTGTGTGAGTGGGAATGACTAATGTCACAGTGTTAATGAAGAGGGGATGTTTTTAGCAAGGTAAAAAGCCTCGGGACACAGGGGAAATGGTGGTACAGTCTGCTCTGCTGCAAGAGGGGTGGCTATCACAGACAGGATGTGCATGCCTGACTTAAACAAAAGGGAATAAAAAGTACAGCATACTTTCAAACAATAAGAAAATTAGTATACATAAAATTAAGTAATGATTTATTAAAATGGGCAACAATCATTTCCTTATCCTTCAAACGTCAACAACATGCCACTGAGCACATCCCAAAATGTCCCTATAAATGAATGAATGAATAGCTAACAGTCCTACTGTCAACAAATTTTAGCTTATGACAGGGTATCTCTTATCAAGCAATTTTAACACTAAGGTTAGAATTTTCCTAGGAGCTCTTGCAGGTCAACATTGTTCCAGTGGATCTCTCAACAGGAAACATCAGAAATACGAGGAAGCAAACCACCTCTACAAATGTAGTTGTGTTTCTTTACCTAAAGTATTACAACATTATTTACACTACTTCAGTACTATAATAAACACTCATGGTTTTACATAAAGGGTAAATTACTGAATTAAAACCTCTTCTAAATGTCAAATGTACATGACCATCATCTAATTTTGCTGATCAATATGTTTATTTTTAGACATATATTATGCACCATCTTTAGATACAACAGAAAGAAAACACTTTACTTGCAAACTTATTTAATAAAGTGTTTTTGTGTTGCTAAAGAGTATTTAAATTATTGCAGGAAGTGAACACTTTCTCTCAACAGTATACAGAAACATATACATACCTCCACAAGGGTAAACAAATACAAATTTCAAAAATGAAATGAATTGACTCAAAAGTTATGATTAAATGCTTCTGTATATGTATCTCCAGGGATAGGTTTTACATCGTGGATACCCCTTTCTGCAGAGCAATACCCAAAACATCCTTCAACCTACCCTCCAAAGGCTGTATGCTGTATGCTGAAAGCTTCAATTACATCGTTAAATGATGAGCGATGACTAAACACCTTAGGATGTTGTTTGTGTACAAACTAACTGATGACTAAATCACTTATCTATCACAGTCAAACGCAACACAGTACTTTCACAACATGTAAAGACCGCCAGTACACACACACACACACACACACACACACACACACACACACACACACACACACACACACACACACACACACACACACACGCACGTACAGGCACACACAATGAATTAAGGATATGCTGTTGTACTGTAGCCCCTCAAAGATGATAGGAAGTCACTGACCTAGCTCAAGCATTGTCTCTTCTAGCTCTGAAAATATAACTGTATAAATAAAACTCTGATTGACACCTGACTACATGCTAAAAAAAAAAAATACTAAACAAAACACTATTGAAACCTGTCATGCCAGAGGCCTAAAGTTTTAAGAATTGATTCGCACAGATAAATGGTTTGGACATCTCCGATGAAAGCTTTAGTCCCACAACAAACTGATTCAACCACAGAGAAACTCCTGGATGGATATGTAAGCTTAACTGTCTGTGCAGACAATGCATTTGCCTATACATGGGCTTGTGGAAATACCACTCTGTACTGCAAAGAAAAGAAAAAAATATGAAAAAGTAAATAAATAAAAACTGAAAGAAAATGGTCATGCCAAGGCAGATTGCTCTGATACAACTGACTTCTTTTATGATCTTTGCCTACCTTAGCAAAGATAAGACATATTTCACTTCAAAGCAGTTAGAAGCAATTATGACATAGATCCTTAAGTGTCTCAGGTCTTGATTGTAAGTTATTGTTAAGTATACTTCTTACAAAGCCAGATCAGCACAAGTTCCCATGAATAAACTTGCTGACCTGTGCATTTTACCACTAATTAAGTATGGTGAAATCTTGAGATACATTTTTAAGGAAGTAGGAATATAGATGATTCTGCATTTTGGATTAAGGTTCTTATACCCTCTGGCCCTTTTTTATGAGACTTATCTAAACACATTCATAAAGTTGATTACATAATTCACTTTTTCTCTAACTGTGATTATGAAAAGTCCAAAAGTGCAGTGAGTAAGTATTCAATAAGTTGGTTTCCTTTTCCTTCAGAATCTCTTCACACACAAGTAATGCAAGCAAATGGAAAGCACTGCACCGAGACTCCATGTTTATTTTCAGCTTTTGTAATCTCTGCTTTCTGAAATTTGTGGCATATGTTTTTTCTAACCAATCATGTAACACCACCTTCATGGTCTTTTCATTCTTGTGTTTTTGACACTATCTAAAGTAAGAGGCCTGACGTGGATAAAGTTCTAATAGTAAAGTTTATTAAGCATCTTATCCTGTAAATTATATCCCATGAAGACAGAAGTAAGGTTCAACGTAAAAGACACTAATCAGCTTCCAGGGCAGTCATAAAAACCTTTTGCAAAGCAGGGACCCTTGGTTCACGATTCTATCCGGTAGTCTCTTTTGCTCTGGGAGGACCCTCAGAGCATACAGAAGGTGCAAATAAGTAATAAAACTAGTAGTTTAGGTGTGTGTGTGTGTATATATATAGACACACACACACACACACACACACACACACACACACACACACACACACACACACACACACACACACACACACACACACACACACACACCACTGTGGAGTTGATATCAATAAAATAACGCAGACATAGGATTATTTTCACAAGGGTGGATCCTGTTTTTCTGATTTTATATATATATATATATATATATATATATATATATATATATATATAAATATATAAATATAAATATATATATATATATATATATATATATATATATCGACACATATACATATACATATACATACATACACAACATACATGCACACACACACACACACACACACACACACACACACACACACACACACACACACACACACACACACACACATTATATAGCCCTGTTAAAATGCCAGGTTTTTGTGATATAAAAAATGAGACCACAAAAAATCATTTCAAAACTTTTCTCACCTTTAATGTCAACTATAACTTGTACAATTCAATTGAAAAACAAACCTGCTAGGGGGAAAAATATAAAAAATAAAAACGTACAATACGCTGGTTGCATGTGTGCACACCCTTAAACTAATACTTTGTTGTGTGTGCACACCCTTAAACTAATACTTTGTTGAAGCACCTTTTGATTTAATTACAGCATTCAGTCTTCTTGGGTAGGAATCTATCAGCACGGCACATCTTCACTTGGCAATATTTGCCCACTCAACCTTGCAAAAGCGCTCCAAATCTGTCAGACTGCGAGGGTGTCTCTTGTGCACAGCTCTCTTCAGGTCACCCCACAGATTTTCTATTGGATTTAGGTCTGGGCCATTCCAAAACTTTAACTTTCTTCTGGTGAAGCCATTCTTTTGTTGATTTGGATGTATGCTTGGGGTCATTGTCGTGCTGAAAGGTGAAATTCCTCTTCGTCTTCAACTTTCTATCAGACGCCTGAAGGTTTTGGGCTAAAAGTGACTGGTGTTTGGATCTGTTCATAATTCCCTCCACCTTGACTAAAGCCCCAGTTCCATCTAAAGAAAAGCAACCCCAAAGCATGATACTGCCACCACCATGTTTCACCGTTGGGGTGGTGTTCTTTTGATGATACGAAGTGTTGTTTTTGTGCCAAATGTACCATTTGGAATTGTGGCCAAAAAGTTCAACCTTGGTGTCATTAGACCATAACACATTTTCCCGCATGCTTTTGGGAGACTATGTATTGTTTTGCAAATTTTAGCCGGGCCTGGATGTTTTTCTGTGTAAGAAAAGGTTTTGTCTTGCAAACCCACTCCACAGACCAGACATATGGAGAATATGGGAGATTGTCGTCATATGTAGTACACAACCAGTACTTGCCAAGAATTCCTGCAGCTCTTTCAGTGTTGCTGTAGGTCTCTTGGCAGCCACCCTGACCAGTTTTTGTTTTGTATTTTCATCAATTTTGGAGGGACGTCCAGTTCTTTGCAACGTCACTGTTTTGATGACTGTCTTCACTGTGTTCCATGGTATAGCCAATGCTGTGGAAATTTTTTTGTACCCTTCTCCTGACTGATACTTTTCAACAATGAGATCCCTTTGATTTGCTTTGTAAGCTCTCTGTGAACCATGGCTTTTGCTGTAGTAGGCAACTGAGTAAATGTCAGAAAAATCCTACTAGGACAGCTGAGGTGTGTGTGTGTGTGTGTGTGTGTGTGTGTGTGTGTGTGTGTGTGTGTGTGTGTGTGTGTGTGTATAAAGAGAGAGAGAAAGAGAGAGGGGTGTATTACTACAGCTCAAATACACCCAATATCAACATGCAAGAAATCAGCATAAAACATCAAAAACGCTGTCAGCATGCAACTATAGATGCACCAAGAAACAGCCTTGACACATTTATTTATTTATATTTGTTGACTGGGAGTGTCCGACTGGACATAGGTCCATTTTCAGCGGAGGCCCGAGGAGAAAAGCTCCACAGTTAAAATAAACAGACAGTAGTTACATTGGATTACATAACGATTAACAATTTACATAGCAATTACTTACAACATATTTACAGATGAAGAACATAGTACATCAGTAGACAACTAGAATCTTTATCTGTGAAGTACATAACAAACATTAACAAATGTTACAATAAGAAGTTCCTGCTGTATCATACGTACTAGGCTTATGAGCATCTGAGCTTGCTATAATCAAGGTAGTTAGTGGAGTGGAAAGAAAGGTAGTGGTTGGATGGGGTGGGTGATATTAGAGTAGGAGTTGCAAGGGCATAGAAAGCATGTTTTTAGGTGCGCTATTAGTAAAGTTTTGAAGTGGGTGCATGATGGTATGGAGGTAATTGTGGGTGGGAGGGAGTTCCATAATTTGGCTATGGTGCAAGAGAATAGTGCTTCAGCAGCAGAGTTATTGGCAAGTGTTTTTTGTTGCTGGATCTTAGTGGTCTGGTGGTACGATAGGGTTGGAGTAGATTCTGGAGGGATGGGACATTTAGTGGATGGTTTACTAGTTTGTGGGTGAGTGAGAGTTGATACCATTGAAGGAGGTGAGGGAGTTCAAGCCAGCCCAGTTCAGCAAGTGAGAGACAGTGGTGACTATGGTAGGATGCCCCTGTAGCGAATTTGGCGATTTTGTTATAGCAGGTCCCTAACTTGTTTAGATCACATTGCCTTAGGTTGGTATATATTGGAGAGGCATAAAGTAGGGTGGAGATAAGGTGGGAATTTGCTACTGAAATCTTTGCTGCTTTGGTGAGAAGTTGCTTATTTATAACGCTCCTAGTTTTTTGTGGACTTTTTTTTATGGACATGGATATGTGAATATCAAATTTTACTTTATTGTCTATTTCCACTCCTAGTAATTTGGTGTGTTCAGTTGGGTATATAGTGGTGTTGCAAAATTTAAAGTTAAAAAATTAAAAACATCATTTTTTGCAGAAGTGCAAGCAAGTTCTACTGCATACCACATGTCAGGGTCTGCAAACACACACACCCTCTGTTAATTATGTACACAAACTCTGAGATCACACAAACATGGGGTTAAGGGCATACTCCTCAACCCCGGGAATTGTGCAATCTTTTAACCTATCGACCAGTTGCTTTGTTGATTATGCAGACAACCTGTGTGTATATATATATTTACACACTCATGATCACACACACATTCAAACTCACATCATCCACTTATGTATGTTCGATACTCATTCTAGTGGTGAAAAGGCATGAAACTATCTAAGGCTGTACAAGTTCATATTCTGAAATCACAGATGCCAGAAACCGATTACAATTCATTCTGAATAAGTATATTCCTATTTAATTGAATTTAATTTGTTAACCACTTAACAGAAACTGTCCTCCACAAACCCTTTTCAGCCACAGCATATGAAAAGTGAAACTATACCAGTCATATAATGTGGCCAATAAAGCCATACGATTTTTACAGGGGAAGGGAAGCTAAAGAACTTAAACATGCAGACATTGTAGAACATGCAAGCTCCACATTGACATTAAAAGGAGGACAGAACTGAATCCCAGACCTCTGGGAGCTGTGGGGCAAATTCTTTGACTACTAGGCCAGTGGTACAGAAAATGTAAAGCAGCTGTACAGAACTGGAATCCACTCATAAATCTTATTAATTTTGCTTTCATGCCATTTGTATTGCTTTAAAAACAAATTCACAGCAGAATAAACAGAAGCCTATTTAGTCACAACCAGAAGACTGAATGGGATATTTCTCAGGGATTTTATGTAGGAACTTTGCTCACCCATCCATAATGCAGAGGACACCCATAACTGATACCACCAATTTCAGGGCTTAGACCAAGTCTGATAGTTTTTCAGGACTTGCCCATTCAGTCTTCAACCTTTAATGAGCATGAGTAAATCTATGCATAATTCATACCTGAAACAAGTATTTTTGCTATTATTCCATATTTTTTTATTTTACCATTACAAGTATTTTAATTTATTAAATCAAAATTAAAAACAATAGAAAAAAAGATGTTTGTTTCACTGTTTTAAACCTTTTTATGTTGTTTACCATTCTTTCTTGCTTTTTATTTTTTCTTAGTATTTCCCCAAGTTATTTTATTTACATTGTTATTTCTAATTTTCCTTTTAAGTTTTGTGAGCATATTTTCAGATGTACTTGTCTTTTATGACTGGAGAGGGTCTATCTTACTTCATGTAGTTTAACTTATAGGTTCATAGGTTCATACTAGGCTATCTGCCCTAGGGCATTTATAAGCCTAGCCAGAATGTGTTTGGCTTTCGCCACCCATTTTAAATTTATTTTGCTATGCCCTTTTTCGAGGTTAGTATACTGTGCCTCTGTCTAACAGTGACACAGAAGTGATACCCGGGGTAAACCTATGATCTCCCATCCACGCATCAAGATTCCTCTTGAAGAGAGTCAATGAGGGACTCTGCCTAACCTGGACTGGGATTTTATTCCAGAGTGAAGGGAGCCTCTGGGTTATGAATCTGTCCCTCCAGCATGTCCTATTTATTTCAGTGCTGAGGTTCAAGTCTCGAGCCAGAGCTCGATGGGATTTGGATTTTCTGAGGTGCAGCATGTCCATTAATTCCGGGTTGGACATGGCTTTATATGTCAGGCACAGATCGTCTCTGAACAGGCGGTATGACACTGAGTAGAGCTGGAGTTTCTTTAACCGGGCAGCATATGGGATCTGTTTGAGCCCTTTGATCCTCTTGGTGAGGTATTTTTGGGGTCTTTCCAGTTGCTGCAGGTGTCTGGTAAGGTACATCCCAAAAGGGGCATTGTACTCAATTATGGGCCTGATGAGGGATGATTAAAGAGGCACGATGACCTCCCCTGATCTAGATGTGAATCCCTTCATGATTAGGTGGGCTATATAAAATGTTTTTCTAAGCACTTTGGCCACGTGGTTGTCAAATGAGAGATTGCTATCAGCTTGGGTCCCCAGGTCCCTAATTACTTCTTCTGTACTTAATGGATTACCACCTATGTGGTAATTTGTGGGCACTTTGTTTTTGCCAAAGGGGATGACTATACACTTTTTGGCATTTAGCTTGAGGCCATGGCTCTGGCACCAGTTGTCTGTTTCTATGAGGCCCTTTTGGAGGATGCTTGTGTCAGCTGGAGAGTCTATTATGGCGCCCAGTTTGCAGTCATCTGCGAACTTGGTCAGCCACAGTCCTTCCGTGTTGGCCTGTACCTCCGAGAAATATATACCGAACAACAGAGATCCCAGGATTGAGCCTTGTGGGACACCACTTGTAACTGGTTTGGAGTCTGACATGGCTCCAGCAATTCTAACCATGTGGGTTCTGTCCTTGAGCCAG
Organism: Protopterus annectens; assembly: GCF_019279795.1. Classification (NCBI taxonomy): domain Eukaryota; kingdom Metazoa; phylum Chordata; order Ceratodontiformes; family Protopteridae; genus Protopterus; species Protopterus annectens. Next base: position 1,386,707,853 of record NC_056735.1, on the reverse strand, counting down.
TTTGCAATCCATCTAGTGACATAGGGGTTTATATTTAAGCTGGTGAGCTTATCTATAATGCCCGAGTGGGGTATTGTATCGAAGGCTTTTGTGAGGTCCAGGTAGGCTGTGTGGACCACCTTCCCCTCATCAATGGCCTTGGTGACTGTTTCAAAGAAATCAACCAGGTTTAAGAGGCAGGATTCGCCCTTAACAAAGCCGAACTGGGTAGGATCCAGTGTCTGTAGGTCCCCAATATCTTTATTTATGAGGTCCATGATGATCCTTTCCATAGCTTTGCAGACCAAGCTAGTCAGGCTTATGGGGCGATAGTTTCCAGGATCTGTTGAGGCACCACCTTTATGGAGAGGGACCACTGTTGCTGTACGCCACTCTTTGGGCACATATCCTGTAGTAAGGCTGAGATTGAACAGTAGTTTTATGTTTGGATTTAGCTCTTCTTGGAGTTCATGTAGGACGCAGCCCAGGACACCGTCTGGTCCCATTGATGCTGTGTTTTTTTGCTTTGGAGAGGGTAGCTCTTACCTGAGCATCTGAGATGTCAGGGGGGCAGCACTCTGCTGGGATAGATATTTGCCCTTTTGGTGGGGAGGGGGGGGGGAGACGTTTGCGCTGAACCTGTCAGCTAGGATATTGGCAATGTCTGTGGGTTCGGTGTATTTTTTGTCATTTAGGACTAATTCTGAGCATATCTGGGAATTACCACCCAGGTTCCTAACATAACTAAAGTACGCCTTGTGATTATCCTTAGTGTCCTGTGCAATTTTTCTCTCGAAGCTGGCCTTAGACAATTTTATGAGTGCCCGTAGTTTTTTGCTAATACTGATCAGTGATGCCTTCCCTTTTTGGGATTTTGCTCTATCATTTAGTAGCTTCCTCCTTCTATTTTATAGTTTGTTTATGGCTGGGGTCCACCAGACAGGACATCTGCCTTTGGAGGATTGGGTCTTGGTTTTATTTGGGATCGCATGATCCATGCATTCCTGAAGGTGTTCATAGAATGCGTTTATAAAGGATTCTGCGGTCTGGGCCGTATTTATGCAGATTTTATGATTTTATATTTGTTACTGCAGTGTGTCTTGCTAATTGGAGTACATATTGTATTCTTGATTGCAATTTATCCTAGTAATATTTCTATAAATGTACTTCAATCTATTCATTTACAGCTATTTGGCTGAGAGACAGACCCAACATAGCTTCTGTGGCAGATGCGTCTTCAAACAGTGATAACGTAACTAATGGAGACCCCAGCAGTCTGTACTGGATCCCTTCCTATTTCGCATCTATTTCCCAAGTTTCAAAAATGATAGCCAGGACCTTTGGGTAATCAAAATTCCATACAACTGCAACCTGACTGTAACTATCAAAATACACTCACATATCTACACTCTTCAGAAAGATCTTATCATAGTTAATATTTGGTGTACAGAAAATGGGATTAAACTGAAAGCTAAACAGTGCAGTTCCTGCTTCTTTTCGAAAACAGAAATCACCCACAGCATACACCATAGAAGCATACCCTTACTAAATTAAAAGGTAATCAGGGACCAGAAAACTTGGGTTGATGGGTCCCTCTACGTTGATCATCACATGGCAACTGCAGTCAGGAAACCCTTCCAATTATCACAACTAATAGCCAAAGGAATTTCCCCGATCCAGAGAGGTTATCGTTATCTTTTATAATGGGATTCCCAGATCCAGAGAGGTTATCGTTATCTTTTATAATGGGATTCCCAGATCCAGAGAGGTTATCGTTATCTTTTATAACGGGTCTATCAGTGCTGAATAGAGTACAATGCTTCATTTGGTATGCATAGCTCTTGACATATCAAGAAACTTGAAAAGCTACAGAGATGCCTAACAAAACAGATCTCTGGACTTCAGAGACATAGTTAACATGATGGAAGGTAAGCCCTGCCCTGTACTCTGTGTCTTACAGACTTCTGGTGGGGGATATGCACCATATGTCCGACACGATTAAAGATCCGGTGCTCCTTAAACCTCTGATATCTCAGTATGTCGAACAGCTCAGCTAATACCACAGCCAGATATCTAAATCTTCATCAGCAGATAAGCAGAATGCAATGGAAGGATAGATTCATTACCCAGCACCTGCCCTTTCCCTGGAATGATCTTCTTCTGCAGGTTAAACTACATGATTTTTTAACTTCCTTCAAACTAAACCTACATGACTGGATCTCATGTTTCCATTAGGACTAACTGTCCTCTCCCTCCCTGAGAAATGAGGTAAGGCCTGAGGGTGGGGATTGGCAAGACATGCATGGTCTTTGGACGAAATGATCTTGAAACTACTATGAAACCTAAGAAAATAACTGCAATTCCAAGATCTAATGCCTCAAATAGATCACAGGTTCATAGATTCATAGGTTTATACTAGATTAACGACCACTAGGGCCCCTGTATGCCTAGCCGTGCTACCCAAATGTGACCAACAGACTTGATTTATATAGGTAGTAATTTACTGACTGCCTCTGTCCATCACAGGCATAAGGGCTAGACCAGGGGGTGAATTTCCAGTTACCCATCCATTGGTCCAAGTTGCATTTAAAAAGGGAGTGGAAGGAACTCTACTTCACATGGATGGGGAGCCTGTTCAGAGAATGGGAATTCTCTGACAAACATATCTGTCTCTTCAACATGTCCTATTTATGTTACAAGTAAAATTTAGTTGTTTTAATCTAGTTGCTCTGATGCTGTTTGTTTTGCATGTGTGCAAAAGGTTCATCAAAACAGGGACTGGGGATGCCCTGTATGCCAGGCAAAGATCACCTCTCAGAAGTCTGTATAATACATAGCAAAGAGACGAGCTTTGAGGTGATCACTGTAAGACATTGTGTTTACTCCCTGTACTCTTTTTTGTAAGAAATCCCTGTGTATGTTCCAGTTGCTTCCTGCATGTGTCTGGTAAGGTACATACCAAAGGGGCATTATACTCTATGATTGGTCTGATGAGAGATAAGTACAGTGGTATGATGATCTTTCTAGGCCTAGATGCCATGCCCTTGCTTGTAAGTTAACAGCATATAAGGATTTTCTTACTACGTTTGAGACATGTCGGTTTGAGGCTAGGTTACTATTTACATGAGTTCCCAGATCCCTGACTAATGAATCAACTTTTAAAGGCATTTTATTGATGATGCAGTTAAATGGAATGGTAGACCTTCCAAAAGGTACTATAAGTTTTAACCCATGGCTTTGGCACCAAGCGTTTGTTTGTATTAGACCTACCTAAAAGGTGTTCTCATCTTGGGGGGGGGGGTCATTGACTGCTCCCAGTTTGCAATCATCTGCAAACTTAATCAGCCAAAGGTCTTTGACATTGGTTTGACATCAGAGAAGTAGATGCCAAACAGGAGTGGGCTCAGCACAGTACCCTGGGGGACACCATGGATGACAGGCCTCTTTGTGGAGGCGGCCTCACCCATTCTAACCTCCTGGGTCCTATAAGTAAGCCGGATAGCTATCCAGTGTTTTATAAAGCGGTTTATACCTAGTATCCTAAGCTTGTTGACAATGCCCAAGTGGGGTATTGCATCAAATGCTTTAGTCAGCTCTAGGTAGGCAGCATGCACTGTTTTCCCTCATCCATTGTCTTAGTGACCTTTTCAAAGAAGTCCACCAGATTCAGTAAGCATGACCTTCCCTTGACAAAGTCAAACTGGGATGGATCCATTGTCTGGAGGTCTCCTATCTCCTTGTTGATAGCTTCCATGATAATTCTTTCCATGGCTTTACAAACAAAACTAGGGAGACTAATGGGTTTGTAGTTTCCAGGATCTGTTGAAGGTCCTCCCTTATGAAGGGGGTGACCATTGCAGACCTCCATTCACATGGCACAAACCTTGTTTTAAGACTATAGTTAAATAATGATTCTAGAGGTCCTGATAATTCATATTTTAGACTATTCAGGAGGCATCCTGGGATGTTATCAGGGAACATGGACTCCATGTTATTGGCTTTAGTGAATGCACACAGTACATACTCCCTAGTTATAGCTGGAGGGTTTATGTTTGAGGGTATTTTTCAGGGGATGGTTGGGGTGGGGTGGGGTGGGGGGTAAAGTTGGAACTGAATTTGTCTGCTAACAGGTTTGCTATATCGCCAGGCTCAGTGAATGTGGCACCATTAACCACCAGTTCGGCACACTGCTGCATGCTGCCCTTGAGTTTTCTGACATAGCTGTAGTAGTCCTTATGGGTACCTTTCACGTGACAGGCTATCTTATCCTAAAAGTTGGCTTTGTTTAACCTAATTAGTTCTCTTCGTTGCCTATTTACTTTGATGAGAGAGAGTTTCTATTTTTAAGGGAATTACCCTTCTTGATTTTTTGCCAGATTTTTTCTCTTTTTGTTGTATATCCTGTTTAATTTGGGATGCCACCATGGAAGTCTGTTTCTAGGTCTAGCCCTGGACTTGCTTCTGGTAGATAAAACTGCCACTGACATGATTATACAGAGTTTCTAAGAACAATTCAGCATAGGCTGCTGTGTTCTCTGGGTATGGGAGAGGGGCATTTAATTTTGACAATCCATCACTTATAAAGGAAAATATGTTTTGGAATAGTCCCCAACTGTTATGTTACTGGCTTTAACATAATTACAGAGTTGATTCTGATTTTGAAGGAGACAGCTTTACAGCTGGGCCTTGCCAGGGAGAATGAGACATGGGGGGGGGGGATGCACCATTCTCCCATATTTGAAAGAACAAGGTCCAGTATGTTGGAGCCTCTAGTGGGTATATTTCCCTTTGTGATTGAGGGTGTTATGAAGCCCAGGAGTCTCTGTGCCTGTATATTTGAGGTTGTATAGAATTCCCAGTCTATAGAGAAGTAATTAAAGTCTTCCATGAGAAGGGTGTTAGGTTGGATGGAAAGTGTCTCCAGTATGTCCAAGTACACATTGTGAGCTTCTTGGGACATGGAGTGTGACATATAGCTGGCTAGGATATGGTACAAGATTTTGTCTATGGAAATCTACATATGGGGGAACTCCAGCATGTATCCTGTTTGACCACCCTAGAGGTATGCTTGTTATTAATGTATACGGAGACACCTCCTCCTTTAGCCCCTTTCTTGCAGATACTGGTCTAAAGTGTGGAAGTCATTGAAACCTTGCACTACCTGGATACTCTCTGCCACTTTAAACTATGTCTCTTTAACTGCACAGATGTCTATATTCTTGAGTGTGAGAAGGGCTTGGAGGGAGTGTAGTTTTTTGTTTAGCCTCCTGGCATTGAAGAGTAACACCTTGAGGTTCAGTTGATTTTGATATGTCATTAGGTTTGTCAATCTGGCACTGTTAAAAAAGGCACTGTGGGGGGGAGGATAAAGTTTTACCCAGTATTCAAAACCCTAGAGGGGAGAGGTGCAGACCATCCTTGGCAAAGCAACATGTTTTTTTAACCATGTCCTCCCAAGCTGACAAACACTGGAATCCCTTAAAATGACACCATAAAGACAGACAGTGGTTCAAATCAATAATTTTTTGCTCGTGTTGTGGCATCATCCTTGGTGATGGTAACATGCTGCTCAATGCTAGGCTCATACCAGCCTGAGACACATAACCTGAAGGCTCATTAATGTCTCTCTTCATATACTCCAGGGAGGTACATTTCAGGTCATTTACACCTACATGGACTATGACGGAATCATACTGGTACATGTGGCGTAATGGCTTGAGTGCATGACTGATTTAGTGGCTCCTGGCTCCAGATAAGCAACTAATATTTATCTTCTCTTTGTTCACCCTGTTTTGAGGGGCATCAGTATATCCTGTAATGAAGTCCCCTGTGATGAGAGTCCTGGAATGTGTATTTGCTTGCCTTATGGGCTTAGTGTTTGGGGCTCCACTAAGAGTGACAGTATTTATGGTATTAGGTGTTTTTTTTTTTTGTTTTTTTTTAGTGCCCTTCGGCTTGCTGAGGCATAGCTTTGCTAACTGGCGTGATCTAGCCAACCTTTGTTGTTTAGGAAGACTGCTTTTAAATGCCTCAGTATATGTCAGTCTATGTGTGCACTGTGTACTATGTGAGGTGGGTGTTGTGTGCGTAGTTTCTATAACCTGATGTGCACTTGTATGTGAGAGTTCAGCCTCCAGTGTCATTGTGTAAGTACACCTCTCACATACTGTGTGTATTTCTTTAAGGATTAAGTAGTTGTCAGTTAACATGAGACAATTGCTACATTGTCTCAACATACCCATATCCACCAAGTGCGCTACAAAACAGACAACTACATATCCATACTGTCCAGTCCTTTGATTTGTGAGCTACAAGGGGGGTGGTGTATTGGGATTAGAAGGCTATTAAGGGCGCTTTATCTGAGGAGATTATGCTAAACAGTACAAATTTCTACTAACTTAAATGTTTACACACAATACTGAATTCAACAAAATCTGTAGGTATTGCCACTTGACTCTCAACTAGCTGATCAAAGCTTGTTGGCACACAAGGTATTTGTTCTATATTGTTGTCTTACAGGGTACACTTTTATGAACCTTTCTTCCTAGGTGTTTGCAATCGTGCAGGGCACTTCTAACCCATGCAAAAGCACAAAATCCGTATCAGCACAGGAAAAACACAGAAAATGAACAAGTTATTTTTGTATGTTGCTATACCAACTCTCTCCCTGACTGCCAATTTCCCAAAAATAAGTTTCCAACCCTGGTAGGAAAACTATATGCCTCTTCCTACTGGACCAAACCCCATGAGTACTTTAAAAAAAGAAGTTATGTACTTACCATAATGTTCCATCTGTATTGCCTATTTTCATTCTTCCTCAACTAATGAGAATGGATCTGACCCTCAGATTCGACTTGGACGATTTACTAGCTCGTGGCCACCGACGGACTCTCAAGTTGCTTCCCTACACCATAATGCACCACCCCTAACATCTGTCGGATCTTGTTTGCAGCTTGACAGGAAGCTTATAAAATAAAGACCATAACTGGAGCTCAATACAAAAGACATAGGTGTCCTGAATTACCTCATTCCTCCAGAAGTCAGTTATGAAATATGGAGGGGATGGTGGGTGGGTTGATGAGAATGGACAACACACAAGGAATGTTATGGTAAGTACGTATCTTCTTTAGCTGATGTTTTCCATTTTCCTGCCTTCCTCAACTAATGGGACACAGTCCCCAGCTATTTAAAGTCCTGGGTAGACTCTAAGGAAGGATATTCCTGAGTATAGTTGAGCTAAAGACTGCTCTTCCCCACCAGACCAAATCTAGTTTGTAATGAATGATAAAGGTGTGAGCATTTGACAGAGTTGCAGCTGCACATGTACTGTCCACAGAAGCTGTAGACTGGAATACAGCAGAAGTTGTCATAGATCAGACTGAATGCGCATTTAATGGTTATGGTAAGGGGAGATTCAATTTGTTATAGATAAAGGAGATGCAATTTGTCAGCCATCTAGCTAATGTTACCTTTGTAACCGATTCACCCAATTTATTATGCGCAAAGGAAACAAATAACTGATCCATCTTTCTAATCTCTTTTATTCTGTCTAGGTAGAAATGTAATTGTCTAGGAACATCCAGTAAGTGCAACCTATATTCCCCTTTACTTGTATATTGTGGAAAAAATACTGGCAAGTTAATAGATTGGTTAATATTGGATTCTGACACCACCTTAGGAAGGAAGGCAGCATTAGAACGTAATGTGATCCTATCCTTATGAAAAATCAAATGTGGAGGCTTAGGAAATAATGCTTGAAGTGAAGTTCTGAAATTCTTCTAGCAGATGTCATTGCTAATAAAAAGACAGTTTAGTTCTGAAATTCTTCTAGCAGATGTCATTGCTAATAAAAAGACAGTTTTCCAAGTCAAAAATTTAAGATCGCATTTATCTGCAGGTTCAAAGGGAGAGTCTATTAAGGCTTGCAGTACTAAATGTAAATCCCATGGTGCTATGGGGTCTTTAAATGGGGGTCTTAGCAGAACAGTATCTTTCAAAAATGCTCTGCACAGTTTAGAGGAAGCCAGGGAAGAATTTTGAAATCCAGCATGAAAGTTAGAGATTGCTTTGAGTAGAACTTTAATGGCTGGATGGAGCTAGCACCCTCATTAAACAAACTTGCTAAAAATTCTAGAACAGAATGAATATGAGCTGCGAAGGAGCCTATCTGATTATGTTCTGCCCAATAAACAAACCTCCTCCATTTACTCCTGCAGAGTTTCCTAGTAGAAGGTTTATGGGAAGATTACAGGATGGAACAAACACAGAAAGAAAGCATTAGATGCCTGGCTATTAAAGAAATTGGAAAAACCATGCTGTTAGTTTGAGATTTGAGATATCTGGGTGAACCATGCATGTCAGGTGAGACAGAAGGTCTGGAATTGGATCCAGAATCCAAGTGGGTATAGTAAATGAAGCCAAAGGAAGGGGAATCAAACCTGACAGGGCCAGTAAGGTGCAATGAGGATTACTGTGTTCTTCAAACGGGTTGCTTTCTGAAGGAATTTGGGAATTAGGGAAGTGGTAGGATAAGCATACAGAAGACCAGGGGCCAATCGTAGAGCAGAGCATCCCCTGGTGATTTCCCTGGTGGGGGATCAGGGCAAAGAACCTGCTGCACTTGTTGTTTAGGGGAGATGCAAAAAATTGCAGTAAGGCTGGCCCCACCCACTGAAAATCATTTCCATCACTTTCTTATTGAGAGACCACTAGTGAAGTAGTAAAATGGACCTGCTCAGTTTGTCTGCTATCACACTGGGCTTCCCTGGAATATGCATTGCTATTAGAAAGGTGTTGGAAGATATCACCCATTGCCGCACTCTGAGGGCTTCTCGACACAGGGGATAAGATCTAGTTCCCCCTTGCTTCTTGATGTAACAGACTACTGACATGTTGTCTGTCTGGATTGCAATCGTCCTAAGAGGAAGAGAGTCCTGGAATGCCTGCAATTCTGACAGCACGACTCTCATCTCCAGAACACTGATATGCAGATTGGCCTCTAACGGGGGACCAAGTGCCTTAGAATGTTTTCCACAGGAAGTGCCTCTTGGGCTGAGGGAGGATGTACAGACAACCTTGTAACAGCTATTCAAACTGCATCCAACAGGAAAGGTATTCTTTGTATACTTGGGTTATTCTTATCTTCGCATACATGGGCTGAGAAAGCATTGGCCATTGTGTTACTAGCATCCACTGAAGAATTCTCATGTGGAATCTTGCTAAAGGGACTAAAATTATTACCCACCCTGCCCCTGGGGGAACTAACTCCATGTGTGCCCTGGAAAGGACACAGAGATTTTCCTGAACCACATTTTTGATTCCTGGAAAAGATCCTTTGAGAGGTCAAAAAATGCATGCCCGCTACAGAGAGGGTCTTTCCATCTTTCCATCTTTCTCACACCTGGAGAGTGTGCCCTTTACTGTAGGGCCAATTAAAGAAGTGTTGTTAAATGGAGCATTGATGAAAGATGATTGAAGGTCTCCGCAAAATCATATAGGCACATCCAGGCATGCCTCCTGATGGAAATGCCTGAACCCACAGCTCTTGAGGCTTTTGTAGCTTGCAAAATAAGCCCCATGGATGAACTGCTTATAGGCTGTAGGGTAACCAACTGATAGACTAATGAAGCTTGAGCTTCAAAAGTTCCAGTTCCAGAAAGGGATATGGACAACTCTTTAATCAAATCTCTTTGTAGCCTAGTAAAATGTGCTAAATAGTTCAGTGATCTAAGTGCAAAAGTCGCTGAGACATTAACTCTTCTCTTCCCAAATCTGTCTTTGCCCTTGACTCTATTAGGAGGATTGGACAGTGGAACTCTGCTCAGTGAGTTCCTTTTTTGTAGCCACCACCAAAACCATGGCATCTACTGGAACCTCTTTACTGCAATATTCCCGGCCTACTGGTGGAGCCAAAATCCTGTCTGGTCTTTTGAGAAGTGGCTGAATTGTATCAGGTTCCTTCCACACCTGCTTGGGGATGAAATCAATAAGTTCATCGGCTGGCAGAGTAACCCAGGAGGAAGACTGACCAGTAGCAAATGCTTCCAGAAATACTGACTCCTCAGGAGAAGGGTCTTGAGAAGACCAGCTGCCACTTTGCTTTAGGAACACAAAAATGTCTCCACGCAAGACATTATCAGGTGGTGATTTTGGGGACGCCTCCCCTGCATCAAAATCATTTTGCACTTTCTCTTCCTAAGGACTTCCTCGGTGGGTGGTCCAGAGAAGTATCAGAATAGATCAATATACTCTGCTGGGTAGACTGAAAGCTTTGGGCTGGCTGCCCCTGTGGGGTAGAATGTTAAAGATCACAGTGCAAAGTCATCTGAGAAGTAGAGAGGGGATCAGAGGAGGAAGGACCCATTTGACCTACTGGAGCAGAGAACAGTCTCTTCACTACCTCAAAGGCAGACCGCTCTGGACAGATAAAAGCCAAAGGAGCCAAGAAAGGGAGTTTCTAGCTCATCACCTCCCTCCACCCCAAAAGCGATCCACCTGAGGCATAAGTTCCAGCACCAAAGCTCCAACAGGAAGGGATGGCTCTGAAATCCCCTCAGATCCAACAGGGAAGCTTCGGCTCCAAGAGTCATCCGGCTGTCTGGATATCAGAGCCTGTGCACTCAGAACAACAGTGAGATCTGAAGAAGATGTTTTCTTCGGATCTGAACCAGACAGACCCAGAAAACTCAGATCAGAGGCTCTAAATCCATAGGCTGAATCAGAAAAGGAGCTATTATCGATGGAGTGGTAGATGGGCAGAATTCCTGATCCAAAGGGGTAGGAACCTTGGAAATTCGCTTCTGAATTTGCTCTGTGAAAAATGTTCTCATCATCCTCTCCACATCTGCTTCCATGAGACTCCTGGAGAGCAATAGGATACCAGGGATGGTGATTTTGAGTGCCTCTTGAAAAATGGAGAGAGCACCCTGGAAGGAACCTGATTCAGGTTGGTAAACAGGTTGTCCCTGGCAAGGGCTTCAGATCCAAAGATGTAGAATCCAAGATATGTTTGGTCAGATGCGATGATAGTCGGATTGGACATAGCTTTGGATCCATTTTTTCTTTCTTATTGGTTCAGAAGAGGTAGAGGCTGGAGAATCCAAGGATCTAGACTTTTTTGACGGGTCCTTAGATTTTTGTTTGGGGGACTAAACCCCAGCAACAGCTTCAGAAAAGGAAGATGGCAGTAATCCCTTTAAAATCAGCTTATTTCTCTTGTCTGCTAAAGCACGGGGGTTGAACCCACAAGAAATACTGCAGTCCAGTTGTAAGTGTTCTGGTCCTAAACAAAACACACAAAGATTGTGAACATCAGACAAAGGCAACTTGTGCCCACACTTGTCACATTTATTTTAAAACCTGCAGGACCTTTCTCAGACATTTTCTTAGTTGAGAGAAAAAAGTTAAAGTAAACTTTTTTTTAAAAAGCAGAAAGGAAAAGGAAAATACCAGAAATGGTATACAAGAACTACAAGAAAGAAACTGCAGATAAATAGAAATTACCACAATGGTAAACGTAGAAATTACTCTAAGTGTAAAGAGTAAATGGAAGGAGACAGGCCTACCAACAATGGTAAGAAGGTTTTACACCTAAAGTGTAAGAAAGATAATAGAACAACTTAAGACGAAAAACTATTAAGGAATAAAGAGTAAAGAAACAGTCGTTTGTAGAACTTTTTAGAAAGGAAATAAGAAAAAGTGACATCTCTCACTGAAGACTTGACAGCTGAAGGCAACCACGTCTAAAACCCTAAAGCGGCAAATGAAGGATGTTAGGAGTGGTGCATTACGGGTAGGGAAGGAACTCGAGAGTTCATTGGTGGCCACAAGCTAGTAAAACAGCTGAGTCAGATCAGAGGATTGGATCTAATCCTATTACTTGAGGAAGGCATGAAAAAGGACAACATCAGATCTGATGTCTCTAGAAACAGCGTCTCCACAAATAATAACAACATCATCATCTGCTCCCTGGGTACAGTACAAAGATGGCAATACTAGTAATCTAGCATATGCATGCCCTTCCCGACTCTCCCCTGTATTACTAATGGACACAGACAACTCCTAAATGCTTTACCCAATGCATGGGTCCCCTCAAATTATCTATGGTATGATCCCAGTTATTCTCATTAGGGGCAATATATAATTATCAACCATGGGATGGATAAAGCCAGTTTATAACCAAGTGGGATAGGTTACTTTGAGTACAAAAAGGGAAGATGGCTAGGCTTAAAAGGGCAGCTAGCCTAGTGCTTACCTATGACCCTGTAACACATACCATTGGTAACAAAGTGTGTTGTTGCTATACCACTTGTTCAGTCCAGCACATCACTGCTCTGTACTAGAAAAGGCTAATTGGCTCCCTTTAACTGAAAGTATCACATTTCTTCTTTAAGATTTTCTTTTCAGACTAGTGATCCATCATAAATGCTTACCACTCTCATATATTTAAAACTCTTATATACGAAACTGTAACTACTTAGTACTGCAAGTCAATACTTTTTATATACATGTACATCCTGTATAATATTAAAGAGTTACATTACATCATTTACTGCTATGAATATTTCTATACAATATAGCTAGCACCTCTTTGTTTAGGTTTGTGAACCATTCATCCGCATTTAATGTTGTACTGTTTCATAAAATCTGCCTTTTTTCAAAAACTGTTTCCTATTTGCTTTCTAAGGCCTGGGCTGTTGCCAAAAGTGTCTTTTGGCCAGCCCACTTACCTGGTTAGCAAACAAAATAGAATACATAAATAAATTTATCACTCATCTGTATCAGAATACTATGAAGGTACAGCACTCTTTTTTTTGTGATGATTTTTGCAAGGGAAGTGGGGTGACAAGGGATAAAAATATATGAACCCATTAATTAACTTTGGATGTTATAATGCACATATGTATCTCATTAGTGGGGATATAGCTTTAAAATTATTTTTGAGAATTGGGTCATAGAGAGTCTTACTTTTCCACAATCTAAAGAATCAAAAATTCATAGGACTGTTATGACCTCCTGTTTAAACACTTTTTGGACTGTTTCTTAATGTACTGCTGTCAGCTTAATTATTCCAAGGACTTAGGATGAATTTTTGAAGATTGCATTGTGCATTTTAGGAAATTCTGTAACTCACGGTAAGCATCTATACAGTGTGTTGCTGCATGAAAATGATGAACTAGAACTCCTGAAGCCTTCATGAATCCTCAAAAAATTTACAATGTTTTTTTTAAAAAAGGTCTAAAAAAACTTAAGATATATTTGTTTCTTTAGGTTCATATAGGTTCATAGGGGGTTACTAGGTTAGTGGCTCTAGACCCCTTACAAGCCAAGCCGTGTTAATTCCAAGTTGCTCCATCTGTCCCTATTAAGTGAATGTATTTTGCAGAGCTAGTCTACAGTCAACACTGATTCCTCCTGTCCATGAGGGACATGGGTGCCACCGCCAGGGTGAATTTGTGGTCTCCCATCCATTTGTCAGAGTTGCACTTAAATAGGGTTGGTGAGGAGCTCTGCTTCACAGAAATTGGAAGTCTGATCCAGAAGAGTGTCAGTCTCTGGAAGACATATTTACCTCTCCAGCATGTTCTGTTAATGCCACAGGTTAGGTTAAGATCCCTAGATTGAGTGAGTCTTGTGCCATTAGATTTGTGTACGTGAAGCCTATCCATCAGGGCAGGTTCGGAGACTGCCCTGTAGGCAAGGCACAAATCTCCTCTCAGCAGCCTATATGATCCAGAGTACAATGACAAGGCTTTTAGTCTACCCATGTACATCATGGTTTGGAGGCCCTGTATTTTCTTGGTGAGGAGTGGTCTCTCCGCTGCTGCAGGTGTCTGTTGAGGTACATGCAATAGGGAGCATTGTACTCTGTTAGTGCTCTGATGAGGGTCGCGTACAATGGGGCTATGACATACTTACTATATTTATTACTGTATAAAAATGTAATTAATAATAGAAATGAATTTATGAAAAGGAAGATGAATAGGTTTAATCCAGTTTCTGATTATGAGCTTTCTTGATATGGTTAACATAGTCTTAAGTAAGGAAACAAATAAAACTAATAATTCAGATATTTATTTAAATAGAGTGGTTGAACTATTGTATATCACACCAACATTTATTAAGATATTCAGTCACAGAATATGTACTGCCAATCTGTGTTTATATTTTTGCACCCCCACACACAAACTCACTCATATTAAACATTTTGCTTATCTTATAAGAAGTATAGAAAGTTCCATGAATAATTTTCCAAATAAATAAATAAAACAATAAATAAGAAATTGTTCCTGCATTAGATATGAAAATAATAGATTTTTTCAGTAAAACACAGACCAGGGTATAAGCTTTTTTTTAAAAAAAATCCTAAATACTGTACTGAACATACTTTGCAAGCATTATTTTATTATTAATTAACTTTAAGTGACACTCCTTAACTACAAGTCTAATATTTTTATGGAAGGTAAATGCAAGTATTTCCAAGCAAAATCAAAGGAATAATCTAACCAATATATCATTTCCTTAGCAATAGAAGCCAAGGTACAAGTTTCAACATCTGAAAATCCAATGTCACATTTCACCCAACTTCTCAACTAATTTTAATAAACATTTTATGCTGACTGGGAGACCGTGGCAAATTTGACAGGAGTTTATTTGTCCAAGTAATACACACACACAGACATATATATATTTTTGGAAAATAGTGAGAGGATTTCAATTGCACATAATACGACAGACAAAACAGTCAGTCATTCTTCAGAAGTAAAAACATGCCTGTCCAAGTAGCAGTACCTAAACAGAACTAAGAACTTATAATTTTACCATTATACTAGAATCTGAATTAGCAAATGCAATCAAGCCAAGATATTCTAATTTTAATCCCTATTAATTCAGAGAAAATTTGTTTTTTTTGATTAATTAGATTAGATTTCATTTTCTTATCAGTGAATTTTATATTTGATAAATGTCCAAATGCATACAAGTTCTTTATGGACTTTTAATACATTATCTGCACATTTGTTCATTACCAACCGAAATATACTTACTGCAGAGTTTCCCCTAGATATACAGGTGTAAGACTTAGATTTTTAACAGCAACAGCAACAGATACAAGTTTATAATTTCTGATAAACTGGATATGCAACCCACGCAATTATGCGTTCCTTAAAGTATTTTGATATATGTAGGACAATTTTGTGTCTCTGTTGTTTGTTTTAGCACACACAGATAAACAGACTGCCTTCACTAAAGAAAACCCTGCTGTGTTCTCCTCTACATCACTACATACAAACCATCCTAAACGGGCTTCATTTGTTTTTTCCAGGCAGTCAAGTAGATCAAAGTATCCAAATATCCACTTTCAGTGTGATTTAGCAACAAAATTAAGTAACTAGAACTGGATCTGCTGCCTTATGAGTAATGCTGTCAAGGCTGGCAAATATAGCTTTCATTTCTCTAACATCCTCCAGACTCTGTGGCTGATATTTTCTACTCCTAAGAAAATCACCACAAAGTTTCTTCTGCTGATTTTACCATTTCTAAATCACCACAAGTGGTTAATACTTTGCGCAACCAAAACAACAAGCATGAGTATAAGGTTAAGCAAAAAAGACTCAAACATAGTTTTAGAAACAGACCTCAACAAACTCATAACTAAAACATCGCCAAATGTAGAAATACTTTGAGGAACATCTTCACTATTAGAAACTCAAGAAAAATGCTGCCATTTTAGAGCTTGCAGTTTCACATTTCTAAGGACGATGATGGTATATGGAAACAGTTGTGTCAATGTACTGACAGAGAATGTCATTTTCACAACTATTTAATATAGTATTACTTTTCTGATGAGAAGGTGATTGAGAGAGCCAAATGCTGGATAAGATGCAGCCTTGTGCTGATCATCTAATGCTGAATGGCTGGGCCGAGTAACTACATACAGCATACTGCACAGTAAACATTTTTGAGTTTATTGAGGTGTATTTATTCTCTACACAACATACATTCACAGTATTTTATTATGGCTTGGTCTGCAGTTATCTTTTATGATTCTTTTCAACATTAACAAACAAATGTGCTGTTTTAGAAGTAGGCAAGGGGGGGCTGCAGCTGAAATTCCCATAACTTATTCTACAGTTACTATGTGATTCACTGCTATCCCTAAATCACAATTTTCATAACCTGTTGTGTCCCTCTTGGACAGAGGCAACAGGTGCTGATTTTAGTGTCTGCTTGAACCAGACACTATTTGGAACATGGGCTGAATTTGGCTAAGCTTGTAAGGGCCCTGGGGCCCTTAGCCTAGTAACCACCTATGATCCTATGTGAATTAATCATATGAAAAAGTTTTGCAGCCACTACAATATTAATGAAATGTGTTTTTAACCCTTATGATGACAGTGAAGTACTTTTGTGCGTTACAGTTATGGGTCTTCAGTAAATTTACTTTCATCTGTGCGTTTTACTACCCCAACCAGAGGTTAAGGTGCAAAATGACCAACAGGTGCACATGAGTTTGAAACCTGCTTGGGGCATAAGTGGGCAGCAGCAGAAGCAGTATCTACATGTAAGAAAAGTTTAGCAATCGACTTCCATAATATGTCACAAAAACCCTACGTGGTCTACCCATAGAGTTGCCATAACTCAAGGGCTCTTCTGTGTATTCTGCTCATCTGTACTGCTCATGCTAACACAGTATAAATACAAATGCAAGATTTATCTAAAGGCAGCCAGTTATGCAAGATTTAAATGTACCTTATTTCCAAGAAAACAGGGAAAAGAGAAATCAAGTTATTAAAATTACACTTCATCATCATCATCCGGAATGATGGGCTCTTTGCGCCTGAATCTCACTGGAGGCCTCAGATGCAACAAGTTTTATAAGTTAGTAAAACAGGTGTCTCCCAGATGAATATCTCATCAGTGGGTGTCCTCGATGCTTTATGGAGCTGCACTCAGTGCAACCCTTAATAGAACGCTTTCTCACTATTTTCTACAGCATGTCCATTTGTATTTCCTTCTACACAATGTCCCATCCTTACCACGGATAAAAATAAATGAAATATGAGGGGTCACAAGAAGGCAGCCCTTCCTCTACTTTAACTGGACGCCCCACATCAGCATATAATGAACTGACCAAAAGTATGATCTCTGAATACTGGCTTATCTTTAAACCTAATGAAAAAAGAAGACCAGTCAAAGTTTAAGAAAGTGTACTAACAATGTGACTGCCTACACCATTTATCAGCTTAGGAGATGGTTAGTAAATATTTTAAACTTGAATGAAACATTGCTTTCAGACTGTGAAATACATCTGCTCTTCCATTCTATCCCGATTACCAGCAAAGACTAAAAATGAAGCAGGAACGAAAGAGAATGAGTTTATTTTGTGGCTGACTTGGCTGTGCAAGTGACAAGGTTCCATGTCAAAAATGTGACTCTTATATGACTGACAACTAGTTACAAGTGAGATCACAAAATAACACTTCCAGATATATTTGAAATTCAAAATGTAAAAAAAAGCACTACATTTTTTTTATATGTGTGAATTGCCTTTCTGCCCCTCACACCCCTGCTACACACAGTATCACAGGGTTAAGAGAAATCTCTGACACAGACTGCAATCTCAACCTTTTTGTACAAATCACAGGACTCGCACATTAGTGATCACACAATAGCATGCTGATCACTAAATTATGCTTCACAATTACGTCTTGCGCCCACGTGACAACTAGCACTGTACAGTCTCTGAATGAACAGTTTAAGGCAGCCAAATCAAAACTGCTCATGAGGCAACACTAAGAAATGTTACATTTACTCTGCTACTTATATAATACATTGATATGTGACTTTGTAGGAAATACATGACAGTAAATTATGTTCAAACTGAGCAGTTTTGTTTTCTTATGCACTGGGTTAACAAGTATCCTTAGAGTAGTCATACGTTTTGTTGAGAAAGTTCTGATCAAACTATGCTTGATGACATGCTGCCTGTCAAATTTCTGTTCTCTGAAACTGTGATATCAGTGGACTTGCCTTTCTTGCAAATATGCGGCAATCCCAGAGTTATTTATAACAGAGAAAGCAGAAGGTCTATCCTGCATGAATGATGCAGAGAAGTAGCTATAACCCACACAGAACATTTCTTCTTTTCTGTTTTGGGTTTTATGACAAAGTGCCACTTGGTTCAGTTCTGTTCAATGAAACAGCATTAGCTGAAAATATCCTCTGCTAAACAGCATTGCACTACTTACTAAAATTAATACGTACTGTTTTGAATGAAGCATATATGTGTGCTTACGTTTTGCAGTCTTGTTAGAATGTGTTATTAGTAGATGCACTGAGTTATGGAGAAGAAATTGAAGCAATCTAATCCAAGGTGAATAGTCCTGCTCAGCAAATATACTGCAATGTGGCATACAAGGTCACTCTGTGTTTGCGCACAAAGACTATCTAGGAACCACACTTCTGTTTATTAAGCAGTTCCCAGTAACATAAAAAGTTAAACAGCAAAAATTAAAAAGAAGAAAAAAAATGCTGGAAAAAATTAAATACAAATAGTAAGAGTTAGAGGTACAGTTAATTGAACCTTACCCTCAGTCACAAAACAGATAAAGCAAGCAAAGTTCATCAAGATTAAAGCATGCATTTTTTTCTTCCAAAAGCTAAACGTGTGTGGAAAAATACATCTAGAACATGGGAAAGCCTACACGCAATCCATAACTTTATGACAATAAATTAATAATATAATGCATTAACTGCTAACTTGTGAGCACTGACATATGCCTTTTATTTCAGTATGTCACTATAAAGCTCCCAAATTGCTCAGCAGATTGTTGATCTACAGCAAAGACACTAGTACATACTGAAGGATTAAACAGAAAAGAAGTGGGTTGATTTTCCACTTTCCATGCCTGATGAATATGACAAGATGAATGGGTCTGCTCTATGCACTTTATGACTTTATTTTGAGCTGGGGATGAGGAGGTGGGAGAGGAATAATGATCTTGTCCATGTATATTAACAGACGGTTAAATGGAGTGGGGCATGGTTCTTTTTCTGGATAAAGGAGTATGTGGCATAAAACCACTGCATACCCACAGTGGGCACTGCCTGCCATGACAGAAATGACAGACAGCATATAGGCTAGTTACAGAAAGGGATTTTACTTCTGCTTATAATAGATGACAGTTTACACTAAGCAGTTTGGAGTACTGCATTACACTGTACTGTCCAGTATCTCAATAACTGGCTCTTCTGCCACTCAATTATGGAAACTGGACTGCAAATCATATGCTGTTTTGGTCTCAGCCACGATGCCATTGCTAGGTGAATAAGGCATAGTGGTCTACTTTGCTTGTTATCACAGAAAAGAAATTTTATATCAACAAAGTAGGAATCAATAGCCTTACATGTCTGTTTTCAGAAGTGACTAAGGAGCTATGGTCACATTAAATGATCTGTTGAATTGTACAGCAGCTGCACAGGTTCCTGCCTCTGCACTTGGGACTAACATTTTCCCATTTTTTCAAAGTCCCTCAAGTACATACATGTTGTGATTTACCTGTAGTCTTTAGCTTCACATCTTTGTACTGTACAAGATGCTTCATCTGTGTGTGGTCTGCCTCTATGCTTTTACCTCCTACCCATCTAATGTACAGCTGATATTTCACTCCTGCTTTCTGCAGACCTTAATTTTGCAACTTTTTTCATCTGTGCTTTATGTACTAACTGATTTTGGTGTTTTTTTTTCTGCTTTGCAGCCTGGGCTGTCCCACTAAGTGAAGCACATGTCGCAATGGGCAAGCTTTACCTTCTTGTTAGATGAGTTTTATGATGCACATCAGTTCTCCATTACAGTGAAATCTAATCATTTATGTATTATTTGCAGTCCATTTCTGGGGCAACCCAAAAAGTGCCAACAATCAGTTTATAACTACTGAAAAAATGCAACAGGAATACTTGTTGTATAAATATCTATTTTACTTAAGGTACACATCTGTGACCCTTTTACAAACATGTCTTTAATAATAATAAACATAAATTATTACTAATGCTTGGCAAAAAATGAAACGTATAACAGGAAGGAGAAGTCAAAAATGGATTAATAAATCTAAGATGAAAGGGAAACAGAAAGGAGGATGGATAATACTGGAGGAGAAAAAAGCTGAATTATTACTCAAGTGGAAGGAAAGATGGCCCTAGGAACACAATAAATCAAACTGTTACCAATACCCATTACTCTTCAATTTAAAATGATAGCAATAGAAGGAATTAAGATAATTCCACTAGTGCATTTCTAGTTGCTGAAAAAATGTGACAATGTCTCACTTGAAACTTGTTTTTGAGTAGTTTCTATGTAGTGGTACATTTTTAGCAGCATGCATTCAGAAACGTTAAATTCCTGTGCTTGCTATGAAAGGGTTCAATTTAAGATTAATGAGATATCTACTGATAGCAGACTCTTGGAAAGAGTATGCCACTGTAAAGTATCCTTCAAGCTGGATACTCTTCAGCATAAACAAGACAAATACCATCTAAACCATCGGTCTGGGAAAGGAGCTGTGATATCACCATCCAATATACAATTTATAGTGCCTCAGATTGACGAGATCTAGAAATGTTGTCAGTTGCAGAATAGACAAATTTGTTATTCAGGTTTGATGCACAACTCATGGTTTGCCTGTTTTTTTTTTCCCTGAATAGATCTGATCTTTCTTCGCACATTTATTTTCTAATTTTGTGTTTCTCTGCATACATAGTAAACTGGAAGGTATATAGACAATTATGATCTTGCAATACTTGTTTTTTTTTACTTAATTTTGTTGCAAAACAGCCTTGTGTATTCAACACAAACAATTGTTCTGTGAGTAAATAGCTATAGTTCAGTTTTGATGACCTCAAACAAGAGTTCCTGCCATTATATGCAGGATCCTGTTGTAACTCCTTTAGCTACAAATGATCCTACATTTAAGCCACATTACTTTACCACTACCAAACATGCATTTACTAAAGTAGATCTAATGGCAATAATACCATGAGTGCTGTGGATACCATTCTCTTACAGAAACAAAAGGTTCTTTGTATGGTGTACAAAGAATTTCTTAAGACAGACCACAGAATGAGAGTAGTCTGTGCTTGAGTGAATTGTGTACACCTCTGCTTTCTATTTTCTAATCCAAATGTGGGGCATGTGATTCTCTCAACAACTATGATGGTAGGTAATAGCGTCAAGTTAACTTATCAACAAATTGCTAAACCCTATCCTCATATAGCAATGACAATATCTAATCTAGAAAGCTCAGCAGAAAATAGGTGGGCAGGGAGGCATTCCTAACAGTAGGCTAAATGCCAAAAGGATGAATCTCATTTAAATGAAGTAAAATGACTGGCAAAGACTTTAGCTAAAGATTTACTACAATACCTCACACATTTATACATCCAGTTTATAAAAGGGTAACCCCCTACACCCCAATGTGGAGGCTATGTCCCTAACTCCCTCTTAGTAGTAAAATACAAAATACAATGCCCTTACTAATATAGTCACTTTGAATCTGAGCAAAGGCTGGGCAATCTCAGTCTGACAATATATTATTAAGCGACTTGTAATATATTAGTCTGGAGTATGGGTCCAGACTCCAACCTTGGAGATGTAGGAGGAACTTGCCTATTACAACACTACATATAAATGTGTGTTCTGTTGGAAATAGAGTATTGTGGTAAATGTTCAGTCAAAGTCTTTTCAGTCATTTGGTTTCAGTTAAATGGGACTCAGGCTTTTGGTATTCAACCTAATGCCGGGAAACCTTTGATCAGGTCAGATCCTTCTACTGTAGAGATAATCCACTTGTTAGCAGTGTTTATTGTAACTATGCAGGCATGAAATAATTGATCTCATTTATACTTTAATTCATAAATACCATACTTTCTCATTTCCCTTTTACTAGAATTCTTAGAAAGGTCACGATACAAAAGTAGCTTACCTAGTTTGTGAGCATACTGTTTTTTATGTGGCTTTACTGCTTATTTATTTCTTACCACTTCTGTAACAAACTGGACCTGTTAAATAGTGAATATCACGCATGTTCTTAAACATAAAAAGATGACATAAGGAATGCTTTGTAAATTCTGACCCTTGTCTTTACCCTCATTTCTCATCCTCATTATGCTCCTTCACCACATGCAGCTTCTGTCACTGTCAGTCTTTCCCACTAGACATAACTTGTGTTTATCAGAAGACTACAATTTGTCTCACTTGGCTTTCAATGTATTATAATGACCTCTAGCATATCAGTTCCAACTTACTTTGTTCAGATGAGGGTTTCTTAGGATGTCATAACCCCTCTTCTTAGTGCTAACAGGGCATGATGGTATGGGATTTCCTGAATGGCAGACCCTTACCAGACCCCAGCTGGGCCTGCTCCAGGTTTGTAAGAAAGGAAAGTTTGTTCTCCCGATAATCAGTTTCACCAGATTCCAGGGGGTGTTCTTGTGCCCCAGCATCATGCTTGAGATCATCAACTTACTCATTTTCTGTCTGAAATAGCAAGCACATATTTCACAAAGTATAATTTGAGAGTTGTACAAATTCTAACTACACTGCTAAATTTAGAACAATTCCACAAAGGCAAAATGTGCACTGTATAAAAATGTGATTACTATTAACAACACCGGCCATATCTAGTTTCAAGATCCTCAAAATGTATTTATTCTAACAGCATATATACCAATCAAATGAGACAATGTGCAGCCAGGAAGCATTAGGAAGAAATCTTAAATGCGTTAAGTTTTTGCTTGCTTACACTATTGCGATAGTTCCAGGTTGAGTCCTCCCTGCGATAAATGTCTGTTATAGAAATTATTGTATTCAGATACAGAAGTGTGATTGAAAAAAACACACGAACTGGTCAAGTGCATTCACTATTGCCGGTTCAGTTCAGAAAATCAACAGCCAAACCTATGCAGGAGCTTTGAAGCTGACAGCTCCTGTTAGCCGCGCCTCCGACAATAA
The DNA here is from genome assembly GCF_019279795.1 of Protopterus annectens. Classification (NCBI taxonomy): domain Eukaryota; kingdom Metazoa; phylum Chordata; order Ceratodontiformes; family Protopteridae; genus Protopterus; species Protopterus annectens. Next base: position 1,386,684,869 of record NC_056735.1, on the reverse strand, counting down.
CTCCCTGACACTCAGTGGTAGACTATCACGGAAACCAGAAATACGTAACTGGGTGTTTTACATATTGCGCCGGTTGTTTATCCAAAAAAAAATGCTTATTGAGCTTTACTGTATCAGATGATGCTTTGTAGGGCGAATTTTAAGGTATTTCTAGAATTAACTGTTATCGGGCGCATGCGCCATTAACGGTGGGTACGTATTGATACTGGCACTTGGAGTTCTTTTGCCACTCCACTTCGTCCTTTGTAGCTGTAGGTTTGTGGAAATAAACTTCATTTTTATCAAAATTATTTAGACCTTTTTGTATTTTTAAACTTTTTGTAAACTACATTGTATGTAGCATGGACCATGCTGCATGGTGATTTGATGTACTGTCCTGAACCACTCAAAATTTAGAAACCGTTAAAACCGCAGTAGTGACTGACAAATACAAATGATTTGCTTATACTTATGTTTTGTATTCCGAACTTCTGTGATTGTAATGTCGACAGAACTTGTACCATGGTATGCCCCCAAGATGTATTATAATTTGGTTACCGAAATGTTGCAGTGTAATATGTGTATTTAAATTTGCTGTAAATTATTTGGCCTAGCTTTCATCTGAACCATTCACCTCCGTGAATAACCTGCGGTATTCTGATATTTTAGTTGAGTGTAACAGCCTGTATTTTTTTATCTTGCTGTAACCGCCACAGCAATCAAATAGATCCCGAGTTAGCTCTTTTAAAGAAAAGGTACTGAAAAATCAGAAGTGCGCAAAACAGTTCTGAAGATTTCAATAGTTCATAAAGAAAGAATCACGGGTAACTGTTAATTTATTTGGGGGGGGGGGGGTAGTTCATGAAGAAAGAATCAGGGGTAACTGTTAATTTATTTCGGGGGGGGGTAACGTAGACAGGTGTGATTAAATTTAAAAACAAAAGCAGGTAAAAGTAAATAATACAGCGGATCACCTTGTCCGCTCATGATTGCCAGTGGCGTTTTACGGTGTCGAGTTGCCAGCCTGGCGCCCAACCTTCCACAGAAGGCACACACCCAAGCACTCCCGCCTAGGGCCAATTTAGAGTGTTCTTCAAATAAGAATTTGAAATGCAAGTTTGTACTTGATTGGCCAGTAGTCCAAAAATGACAATTATACAGTGCTTAGCACACATTTTGAAAACAATACAGCCATGAACATGTAGAAACATAATGCACCCACTTTAGTTGAGGAGTATATTCCACAGTAACCCATTATAGGTTCTGTGCTTTAAGCCACATTATCCATTTCACTATTATATTTTTATGTATTGAATCAGTGCACTCCCCTGTACATCTTTTTACACCCACAGTTAATATCCCGTTTCTGCTTGGCTGCTTTTACTTTTGTTCTTGGTTCACAGGTAAGTATTAGGCTATCAGCGGACCATTTTCCGTTTTTTGTGCCCAAATTACCAAGCCCATTTGGTTAGAGATTGGCTTTACCCATCCCATGATCAATAATTATATATTAGCCTTAATGAGAATAACTGGGATCTTAGTGTAGCTAATGTGAGGGGTCCATGCATGGGATAATGCATTTAGGAGCGGTCTGTGTCCATTAGTAACACAGGAGCAGTCCTGGGGTAAGTTTTCTGTTTCCCATCCATAGATCCAAGTTGGACTGGAATGTTAACAGAGTTGAAGTTTGTTTTTTGTGGATGGGGAGTCTGTTCCAGAGTAGTGGTATCCTCTGCTAGATATATCTGTTCTGCCAAACCATTCTGTTGATGTTGCAGAAGAGGTTTTCATCCCTAGACTGAGTGTTTGTAAGGCCATTTCACTTGCTGATGTGCAAATAAATCCATCAGCATTGGGTTAGAGGATGCCTTGTTTGCCAGACATTGTTCACCTTTTAGCAGTGTGTAGGATATAGAGTATAGTGACGGGTTTGAGTCATTTCATATAGGGCATGTTGTTTAGCCCTTGTATCCTTTTAGTAAGGTATCTCTGTGCGAGTTCCAGTTGTTGCATATGTCTGGACAGATACATGCCAAAAGGAGCACTATTCTCAATGATTGGTCTAATGAAGGCTGAGTAAAGAGGAAGAATGACATCCCTAGATCTAGACACAGTCCTTTTGTTTATAAGCTGTGCAATATAAAAGAGCTTTCTTGCAACAGTGGACCCATATTGGACAAAAATTAGGTCTCTGTCCACATAAGTTACCAAATCCTAAGCAAATGGGTCAACTCCTAGGGTGTATTGTCAATGTGGTAGTTCCCCATGATAAATAACTTCCCGAAGAATACAATAATGCATTTTTTGGTTTTAGTTTCAGTCCATGATTTTGGCACCAGTTATTTATCTGGGACAAACCTTCTATAATAATGCATTTTTTGGCTTTAGTTTCAGTCCATGATTTTGGCACCAGTTATTTATCTGGGACAAACCTTCCTGCAGGATGGCTAAGTCATTTAGGGATTCATTGATTGCTCCCAGCTTGCAGTCATTTGCAAACATAGTCTACCAGAGCCCTCTGGTATTGGCTTTTACTTCAGAAAAGTAGATACCAAACAGGAGAGGTCCCACCACAGAACCTTGGGGACCTCACTGGTAGCTGGTATCTTCCCCTATTTTGATTAACCCTGGATCCTATCTGCGAGACAGTTGGCAATCCAGCTGGTGATGCAGGAGATTATTCCCTTTTTAAGTTTTTCTGCTATGCGTGTTTGGTGAATTGTGTCAGAAAATTTGTCCAGGTCAGGATATGCTGTGTATACCAGTTTTGTCTTCATCCATTGCTTTTGTGACCCTTTCAAAAAAGTCCATCAGGTTGAATAAGTATAGAGAAAAAGAGCATAATATTCCGGAGAACAAGAGCACTCCTCCATTTACTCACTTAACTGAATAAACTACTTAAAACTTCAATAATGTATCTTTTATTCCTCACACAGGGAGAGTATCAGAGAGAGGGTCTCCTAGATCTGCTAGCTGAAGTGATTTTATCTGGACTAATCCTTTTTACTGTGTTCATGTCATAGTGTAGTTTAGAATTGTCCTGTTTATTAGTGCAGAAGTTAAGTTTATGTTATTCACGTATAACAGCCAATCATTTGTCTTTGCTTTCTGTCAGTTTTCCAGAAGAGCTAAAGCCTGTCAAACAACGGAATCTACATTCAGTGCTGGCAAATGTTTGGTTTATCTCTTTATTTTTAGTGATAAATACTCTTCGGACCATTTGGTTCTGGCCATAATTATTACTTGAATGATGTAACCAATATGCAAATAATGCAATAGCAACTTCAACTTAACAAAAAATAAAATCCAGTACAAATACGTCTAATTGTGTGAATGCCACAAGTAAGCTCTATCTTCTATACAGCACTGGTTTGTACTAGGTGGGTAGTCATTGAATGAAAACCTTAATACACAGCTCTCCTCCTCGACTGTGATATTATCCATAAACCTCTACTCAAACAATTTTATTTCAGTACTCAAATCTTTAATGTATGAGCTCCTGTCTGTCTGTGTTCACTTCAAAATCTTCACATCTACACTTCTGTTCAGCTTCCTATATTAAAACACTGAATTTTACTCTTGACTTTGTCCCTGTGCTGTCATAATGATGTAGCTTGTGAGATTGTTACACAACTGCCATTGTAACATTATTACACTTGTGTACACATGGCTCTGTATGTTCCCTTATACTGTAACAAATAATGATTGCATGTTTTTCTGTATTTTTCAGATTGTTATAAATTCTGGGCTCACTCTTTTATTATTTGCACTACATTGGTTTTATTGCAATGTTTTTATTACTACATTTTTACAATGTTTTTATTGTTGTGTTCTGTTTTAATTTGGACCTTTTCTCCATTGGCCTCCACTGAAAAAAAATTTTTCTCAGTTCCCCAGTCAGACTTTCCCAGTCGACTAAAGCAAGTGAATAAATAATTTAGTTTTTTCTCAGTTCCTCAGTCAGACTTTCCCAGTCGACAAAAGCAAGTGAATAAATAATTTAGTGCACCAAGTGATATGTCTTTGCTTACTGTATTGCTCTTCCTCGTCCTGGTGGTGCAGCGGTTAGCGTTGTCGCCTCACAGCAAGAGGTTCTCCCGTTTGATTCTCGGCTGGTGTGTGGAGTCTGCATGTCCTCTCCGTGGTCGAGTGACATATAAAGACATGCAGGTAGGTGCATGAATGGGTGTGCCTTCCTTGAAGGTTGAGCGTCAGGCTGGCAACCCGGCACCGTAAAAATCCACTGCCAATCATTAGCGGACCGAAGTTCCGCTGTGGCGACCCCTAACTGGGAAAAGCCAAAAGACATTACTAATTATTAACATATAGCTAATACTATTGTTTGGCAAAAGAATTTCAGGTAATTAATTCCTACTTTACCAAGCAGATGAAATAGAATCGTTAGCTTCTTCAAGGCAACAAATCTATTTAATGCATTTCAAATGCCTGCAACAGCTTTAACTTTGAGAAGAATATGGAACAAATCGTGTTGCTCCTCCTCACTTTAGAAAGTGATAAAGTTACAGTGACAGCTGTCCATGTACAGTACCATTATTGCATTCTGTAGCTTATGCCAGACCACTAGAAAGGTCCAGTATTCTTCATTATTACCATCTATGTTTGGCTGCTTCTCCCTGAAGTATTTTACACATGATTATTGCCCAGATAGCTTCACTTTTTTGTTTTTGTCGGTCATATTCTGAATTTGTGAAGTTCTTGGAGTATTGCAATTTAGTCCCCTCCTTAAACCTCCATCCATCCATCCAGATATTGCCTTCTAGGACTACTGGACTAAGTATCCTTAACCCTCCCTCCAGGTGTAATCTTTTTGCCACTTTTCTACTGCATGTCTCACTGATATCTTCAACAGACTAATAGACTGTGTGATTGGGAGGTACAGGTCATCTTGATAAATATCAGGGTGTCACTCTCCCACAGATGCTTTACCGTTTTTGTTAGTTGCACACCAATACCTTTTGTGAAAAATGTGTGCAGCCTCTGTGCCCTTGAACTGCTTTACATCTCTTTTCACTGAGCAGTCATTCTTTGGCAACTGGCACCATGTCATACTGGCATCACATTATGAAACTTTCCCCATGTATAATCCTTAGTTGCTTAAATTGTAAGTTATTAGCTCTAAAATTCTAAATCAAGATGTATTGTATGATTACAGTGAGTATATAAAACCTCTTGGGTCTTGCCATTGCATCCCTCTCTTCTGTAACTATCCTGCTTTCACAATTTCAAAGTTTAAATCAATTTTGTTCCCTTTTTCATGGCTCAGTACATGAATAAATGGCTGCATGTCCATACTTGCCAGTGTTTTTGACTTCTGTTTGCATAACAAAGCACTATATAGTGCATGTGCGACATATAAAAATGTTTTGTGATCTTGTATACTTTTACCATACCCAACTTATATATGAAATCTGACCTTGTATACATTGTGTGCTCTCTATAACAACATTGCTGTGTCCCTTATGCAATGCTGATTGAGAGATCCCAAATATCTGCTTATGAGTAACTGTCTATGTCCAAAATAAATGTATGTTACATTGACAAGTATCCAGCCAGACAAGGGCAGCACTCTACTGAGCATTTCTACAAACTGATGCCATGTTATCTGGAGTCTGTCTCAAAATCCCATACAAGCTTACATCCTCCATATTCCTCTCACATGTAGAGAATCCATGCTCCGATGTCCCATTTTATGCATGTAAAAGGCCACAGCACCATCCATGTCCCCATCACATATCCCATTTGTTGCATGTAGAAGGCCACAGCACCGTCCATGTACGCCATCTCATGTCCCATTTTATGCATGCAGAAGGCCACAGCACCATCCATGTCCCCCCCATCTCATGGCCCATTTTATGCATGCAGAAGGCGACAACACCATCTACCCCCTTATCTCGTGCAACAGTTTTTGATTCTAGCTGTATAAATGTTGTTTGTCATAATGTCTGTTTGTATCTGGTCACCTTTAACCCGTAATAAAACCACTCCAAACTTCACTGCCCTGCCCTGCCCTGCCCCAGAAGTAGATAAAAGTTACGTTCCACATTTCAGCCCAAAACCTGTTCATAGTAACTATTTCTCCATTACACTAAACCAAAAAATAAAATAATCCCAAGCATTCAGCTGTTCTTTCAAATGTTGTAACCTTTAAGCTTTTTAATAACTTAGTTTCATAGGTTTGTACTAGGCTAATGGCCCTGGACCCTTTACAAGCCTAGACCATAGGGTTACCCTGGCATTGTGCCACCTGACCTTAGTTCCCAGTGCCTCTGTCTAGTAGAGCCACTGTAGTGATCCCTGGGGTGAATTTTCTATTTCCCATCCACTCATCAAGATTGCTCTTGAAGAAGGCCAGTGAGGTGCTCTGTTTGACATGTATGGAAAGTCTATTTCATAGCATGGGCAGTCTCTTGGTTATGAACCTGCCCCTCCAGCTTGTTCTGTTGATTGTGTTAATGAGGTTGAGGTCTTTGGAGCGTGTGGTGCGGAGGGATTGGGATTTCTTTAGATGTAACATTTCTAACAGACCTGGGTCAGACATGGCTTTGTAAGACAAGAAGAGATCGCCTGTAAGTAGGCGATATGAGACAGAGAATAGTTGGAGTTTTTTGAGTCTGTCCATATAGGAGAAGTGTTTAAGGCCTAGGATCCTCTTTGTGAGGTACTTTTGTGGCCTCTCCAGTTGTTGCAGGTGTCTAGTGAGGTACATACCAAATGGGGCATTGTACTGGATGATTGGCCTAATGAGGGAAAGAGTAGAGGAAGATAATGACCTCTCTCTTCCTGGATACTAAATCCTTAGTAATGAGATGTGCCACATAGAAGGACTTTCCGACCACAGTGGCAATGTGGCAGTCAAAAGAGAGGTTGCTGTCAACCTGTGTCCCCAGATCTCTTATAACGTCTCCTTTGTTCAATGAACTACCATTGATGTGGTCATTCATGGGAACTGGGTTTTTCCCAAAGGGGATGACATTACATTTTTTTGGCATTGAGCTTAAAACCATGGTTCTGACACCAGTCGTTGGTCTCAGTGAGGCCTTTCTGTAGGTTGTCAATATCACTTGGAGAGTTAATAATGGCTCCCAACTTGCAACCCTCTGTGAACTTTGTCAGCCAGAGTCCCTTCATGTTGGCCTGGACTTCTGAGAAGTAGATACCAAACAGGAGAGGACCCAGGACCGATCCCTGTGGGACTCCACTCGTGACTGGTCGGCAATTTGACTTGGAGTCAGCTACTTTCACATTGCCTGTTCTATCTGTGAGCCAGTTAGCAATCCACCTAGTGATATGGGGTTGATGCCTAGCTTAGTGAGTTTTTCTATGATTCATGAGTGAGGAATGGTATCAAAGGCCTTGGCCAGATCAAGGTAGGCTGTATGAACCACCTTGCCGTCATCCACAGCTCTGGTGACTGGCTCGACCAAGTTGAGCATGCATGATCTACCCTTCACAAAACCAAACTGTGTGGGATCCAGAGTTTGGAGATTCCTTATATCCTTGTTTATTAGGTCCATGATGATGCATTCCATAGTTTTGCATATCAGACTTGTCAGGCTAATGGGGCGATAGTTCCCAGGGTCTGTAGTCGCTCCTCCTTTGTGGAGAGGAATGACTGTAACAGTGCACCATTCGGTAGGGACAAAGCCTGAGGTGAGGCTGTGATTGAACAGGGCACACAAGTGAGGTGCCAGTTCACTCTTTAGTTCATGTAGAACACAGCCAGGAATACTGTCAAGTCCCATAGAAGCTGTATTCTTTGCCTTGGACAGTGCTGTTTTAACCTGTGCAGCAGTAATACTGGGTGCCTGGCAATCTACTGGTATTATGATTAGTCCTTTGGAGGTAAAGTTGGCACTGAATCTCTTGGCCAGTATATTGGCAATCTCTGTTGGCTCGGTATAGGAGGTACCATTGTGCAGTAGTTCAGAGCAAGTCTGAGTATTGCCGTGGAGATTCTTTACATAACTATAGAAGGCCTTGTGGTTGTCTTTACTATCTGCTGCAATTCTCTTTTCATAGCTAGCTTTAGAGGATTTGATGAGGATCTCAACGTTTTGTTGAGGCTGCTAAGTGAGTTTTTCCAGTCTTGGGTCTTCACCTTATTCTGCATTAGTTTCCTCCTTCTGTTGTAAAGTTTGTTTATGGCAGGGGACCACCAGATTGGCTTTCTTTTTTTGGAGGAGAGCGTCTTGGTTCTGTTGGGTATGGCGAGATCCATGCATTTGTGTACGTGTTCGTACAGTGCATTGGTGTATGATTCGGCAGTCATGCAACTATTCTCCATTTGCATGGGTGCCGTGAAGTTGGCCACCTCTGTTTTTAGGATCCCAAAGTTAACCTGGGAGAAGTTTTTCATGTTGGTTATCTTTGCGAGGGTGGGGTGGGAGGTATGTGGATTTCCAAGGTGATTAGTTTGTGGTCGGATCTAACCAGGGAGGAGTTGACTATTGGTGTAGAGCAATGGTCGCCCATGTTAGTAATGCCCAGGTCAAGGATGTTGCTATCTCTAGTTGGGGCAAGAACGAGCTGGTCCAGGGCATTGGAATTAATGAATTCCGGGAAATGTTGGGCAAGTGTATTGGTATATGAGTAGTTTTCCCAGTTAATGGAGGGGTAGTTGAAGTATGAGAGTGTTAGGTTGGACCCTAATATTTGTGCTTAGGAGTGTGGAGTGTGAGTCTTGGGACATGGTTGGGGACCTATAACAGGCTACGACCTGAATCGCTGTCTTACCCAATGTTAGCTGCACCTGAAGTATCTGTGATGCGTTATGTTGGGCTACCAGTCTGGAGGTGTGTGCATCCTTTATGAGTTTGGAAACACCACCGGCTTTGGAGCTTCGGTACAAGTTCTTGGGCCAAGTTCTAGGTTCTTGCACTCTCACTGAAAAACAAAAACTGCAGCATCAGGGAAGCCGCACGTACTCTCTAGAAACCAAGATTGCACCCTCCTATTAAGATGGCACTACTCCCTCACCTGAAAAAATCCTTCCCTAATGTCACAGTACTCCCTAGCTATCTGTAAAAAATCCTTTGCTCAGATTCCTGTGTATCTTGGAATATCTTGCCCACAAGAATCTCAAAAGTAAGTAAAACTTGCTGTATTTAAGGTAAACACGCTAGAATATCATAAAGAGGAATACAGTTAAGATGCATAAGAGAGAGAGAGAGGATAAACTCCAATACACACTTCTGTGTGGCTTAACATTTGCCTGTAATAATTTCATTTTAGCATGTCATCAGATGAGTTACGTAAAATATCTATGCCATTGAGAAAAGAACTTTGGTTGGAAACTACAATCACTCATATAACTTGTATGGCAATGTATAGTACAAACTTTTGCTACTACAAGACACACTAGGTGTAATTTAGTCCTGAGTCTGTATATGTAATAACAACACATTGAATTTAAGCATTATCATACGATTAAAAAAGAAAAAAAGTCATACAAGTCGTACTTTGTGATTGTAGTATACAAAGTGCTTTGCCCACTGCAAACTGTTTCAGTTACATCACATCTCTATTGCACTAAACAAAAACAAATGAATCACAGACATTCATATCGTCCATTTAACACACTAACCTTCATAATTCTTAACAGTAACTCCCACAACTGCCACTAAAAAAATCTTCATTAAGATTACCATTACCTTGTTGTGGTGAAGAGGCTTGTGTATCTCAGTGGAGCTATGAGCTGTACCATGTAGGGTATCCACAATTCAAGGTGAAGAGGTTCAAGTAAAGATAGTACACTGAAGAAGGTAATAGCAAGCAACTCCAGCATTTTTGCCAAGAAAACCCGATGGAAAAAGGCAATCAGAGACATTTTGAAATGGGTGTTAATGACTTGAGATGTACCTCCCTTTACTATATGAAGCAAGACATGATCAAGCTGACTGGTTATTTGTCTCGGGCAGATATGAACCTGTCACTGAGCAGCATACAACCCTCTCCAAGGATGATGCCATGTTACCAAAAAATAATGGATTTTAACAATTGGCTTCACTTCTGCTGTCAATTTAAGGAGGTACAGTATTTGACAACATGAGAAGATGGTTAACAGACCACATGGTTTTACCAGGGATAGTTTGCACTTCTCCCCTCCAGGGTTTTGGATGTTGACAAAGACCTTTTCCACCCCCATAGTGCCTTTTTTATTCAATGTCAAACTGATAGACCTCACAACTTAACTGAACCTACAAAGGAATATCTGAAGGTGGTACTTCTCAATGCTAGAAGTCTTAACAAGAAACTCCCAACTCAATGAAAGCTTTCCTCTCCCTGGAGAGTGTATACATTTGTGTAGTAATGAAGACATGGTTTAAAGTCGCAGAGAGTACTCTGCCAGTGTAAGGTTGTAATGCCTTTTGCACCTTTAGATCCGCTACTGCACAGGACGGAACTAAAGGTGGAGGAGTCTGTCTATATTAAAAACAGCTTCACATCCAGACTAAAGTATATGACCCAGTGGATCTCATGCATGTGCAACTCACCATAATCAGGGTCTTGTACCATATCCTTGCAACCTATAGGTCCCCCTCCATGTATCAGGAAACCCATACTGCCTTACTCAATGTACTAGAATCCCTCAATGTTCAGCCCAACATGATTTTCATGGGGGATCTCAACTACTCCTTTATAGACTGGGAATCCTACACCACTTCTTATGCACACGCCCAGCGATTCCAATACTACACCATTTCTAATGCACAAGACCAGCGATTCCTAAACTTTAATACCAACACCCTAGAACAGTTGGTCCATTCTCCTGCCAGAGGTAGAAACATCCTTGACCTTGTACTCATGATATTCCTCACCCAATATAATGTCCTCACTGTCAGATCTGACCGTAAGGCAGTTTTGTTTGAAATAAATATTAAATCCAGGGATCCAGTGAAACCAAAAACTTTAGGAACTGTTCCAAGGCTAACTTCTTTCTCTGTTAAGTGATACCTTGGCTAAATTCCAAGCACCCCCTAAACTTAGTAAACATCATAGCGTATGCTGAGTTATTTAAAAAATCCCTGTAAAGCCATATTGATAGCTGTGTAGAGCAAGCTGTGCCTACTTGTATTAAGAATAAGACAAACTCAAAAGATAATGCTGGAATCACAATGTCAATTGATTATACAATAAAAGAAAACAAAATCTTGGCCAAGCTTAGGAGGAACAAAGCCCAACATACTAAAAGCCTCCTTACCAATCTAAACGGGCAGCTAAGATGGTTTAATTAGTAGTTCAGAGGCTAAATTTGAAGAAAAAATAGCTTCTTAGGCAAAGGACAACCTCAAAGCCTTTTGTAGTTCTGTCTATGACCTCAAGGGAAATAATCAACAATGAGTAGAACGTATTGTAAATGGCAGCCCCGACAATGAACCGGACGCCATTGCCAACTTTTTGGCAAACAGGTTCAAGTCAAATGTCTCTCCCCACCACTGCTCCCGATAGTCCAAAGGAAATACCACATACCACAATAACCCCAACCTTTACTAGGAAACAGGTCATCACTGCACTTTCCAGGGCCAAAAACACTGCATCAATTGACCCCAATAACATCCAGGGATACTTACTAAATAGAATGAAACATGACCACTCTGGTCTGCTTGAATCACTTTTCAGCTGGAGCCTGCAGTCAAGTTTTGTACCCAAGGAATGGAAGATGGCTATAGTCAATCCCCTGAACAAAGGAGGTCCAATCACCGATCTGGATAACTAGGCCCATAAGTCTGACCAGCCTCATATTTAAGGCCATGGAAACAATCGTCATGGACATGATAAACCAGGGTATACGTAACCTGCAAATGCTGGACCCATCACAATTCAGCTTTCTTAAAGGAAGGTCGTGCTTATTAAATCTGATGGATTTCTTTGAGAGGGTCACCAAAGCAATAGATGAAGACAAAGACTGTGCACACAGCTTACCTCAACCTGGCCAAAGTTTTTGGTACAATAACCCACTCGGGCATTATAGATAAGCTCACTAAGTTAGTTATAAACCCTTTTATCACCTGCTGGGTAGCCAACTGGCTGACTGATAGGACCCAGGAGGTCAAAATAGGTGAGGCCACCTCCACCAAGAGGCCAGTCACTAATGGAGTCACCCAGTATTCAGTACTGGGCCTGCTCCTTTTTGGCATCTGTTTCTCTGAGGTGGAAGTAAATGCTAAAGGTTTATGGATGACTACGTTTGCAGTTGATTGCAAGCTGGGAGTTGCCATTAACTCTCCTGCAGACACTAGCATTCTTAGCCTATTTCAGACTAACAAATGGTGACAAAGCCATGGTCTTAAACTCAATGCTAAGATATGCATAATTGTACTATTTGGGAAGTCAACCATCTCAGTTAATTACTATTTTGGTAAGACACCCCTAAGACTTGTCCCAGTGTTCAGGGATCTGGGTACGCATGTAGACAGTAGCCTTACTTTCAACCATCACATGGCCATAGTGGTGAGGAAATCCTTTTATGTTGCATAACGTATAAGTAAGAGCGTGGCATCTAGATCCAGAGAGGTCATTATCCCACTGTACTCGGCCTTTATCAGACCAGTCATAGAGTACAGTGCTCCATTTGGTATACACCCGACTAAGCATATGCAGCAACTAGCGTGACTTCAGAGGTTCCTTACAAAAAAGAAAACAAAGTGTAGCAAACATGCCTTATACAGAGCACCTTAAAGCCGTTTCCTTCTACTTAGTCTCCTATAGATTTCTGAGGGGGGTGATCTATGCCTGGCTTACAAGACATCCAAAAACCCCACACTTATGAATCTCCTGCATATTTGTAAGTCAAACAGTGCCACTCATACAAGGATTAGGGACCTGAGTTCTGTCTGTGACGTAAACAGAACATGTTGTTGAGACAAATATGGTTGCAGAGACTGCCCTTCCTACGGAACATGCTTCCCATCCATGTGAAGCTCAATTCGTCCATTACCCCATTAAAGCATAACCTAGACCAGTGAATGAGGATTAGGAAATTTACACTGAGAGAAGACAAAACCAAACTGTAAACTGAGTCAGAAAACAAAAACATGGCACGAACTCGTGGTACAACAAATAAAAACTTATTTAATAATAATACTAAATTTACAAGGTAAGTGCTTTTGTCATGAAAATACGAAACATCATCAAACAAAGTAAATAAAAATGCATAAAAACTTAAATATACTCGATAGGCCATTTTTAACCAATCAAAATATTACTTTCAGTAAGCCTCCCAAGTGATTTAACCAAAGTACAACCTTGAACCAATCACACACCCCAAAAAGTTCCCTCATTACCATATGATGTTAGAAAAGATTTGTAAAGATAGATTGTTCAACTATAAAAAAATGCAAACATCCTTAATTTTTAAAATGTCTATTTCTGCAATGGTTTGAGTTTCAATAAACAGGCAATGGAAATAGAATAATTTATCCTGGGATAATTATTTGCATCAGTACATAATTGCCAAAATAATTCTCATTTCTCCAACAGCAAATTCCATTGGCCACCCTCTTGTCATGAACTATGTGTTCAAGAATACAGAATTTAAATTCATGTCCAGAGTATATTTGTACATGGTTAAACAAAGCATTGGTCATATTTTTACAATTGATATCATATATATGTACATACAGTCTGTCCCTTAACTTTGGTTCAGTTTTACAGATATAGAAACTGGGAGAGAGAGTGCAACAAGCAAAATAAACAACCTCCTTAGTTCGACAGTTAAAGCGGCCATTGATTCTTACCAGCATATCATTCAAATGGAGTTATTTACAAACCAGGATAAAAGTTCAGAGATTGCAAAAGCCACACTTTTTCCATGCCCATTCCTTCCTGTCTGACAGGTATCGGAGATTCTAGAAGAAATTTAAAGTTTCTGCCCATATTAAATACCACAAAAGGTCTAGTGCCAAGATTTTCTATAAATTCACATTAATTAATCAAAAAACACCAGTTCTTTTTAATAATGTTCTCAATAAGCATACCATCACAAGAAAATGTGGTAATAAAGTCATTGATATGATCTTATCCCTGTTTGTTATTGAAGATGTTCAAATCCATATTGGTGTGTATATCATTATTATGATCACTATTGGATGTTTGTTGTCTGCTTAAAATAGGTGAAAAATGCTTACTCTTCCATTTGTTGATAACCTCAAACATGAGGTTATCAATGCACTTCATAGGATAGCCCTGTTTCATAAACATGTTTTTTTTTTAATAGGAAACATTCATAACAAAATGCTTCTTCAATAATAGTTATTCTTTCCACTCAAACAAGTTGGACCTTGACTACTGCCCTCTTTTCGGCCGTTGGGTGTATGCTATCAAAATGAAAAAAAATATTGGAATAAGACTCCTGCCTGAATATTTTAGAAGTAAATCTCTGATTGCAACAATCCTTTCCTAACAAGATATCAAGATATGAAATTTGCATCTGGTTTCCCACAAAGGTAAACTTGAGAAAATCGGTGGTTTGGTTGATATAGTGAAGGAAACAAGGAAGATAATCACTGCTACCATCCCAAAGGATAAAGATATCATCAAAATAACATCTGTTAAAAGCACAAAACTGGAAGAAATCTGAATTAAATATGTATTTCTTCTCCCACTGAATCATGATATTTGCAAATAAACCACCACATGCATCCCCTATGGCAATGCCAGTTTTTTTGAAGAAAAAGATCAGCCTCAAATCTAATAAAAATTATTCTTGAGAACCAGTTCAAGCAGCATCTCATATGTGTTCACCAGAATCTGTGGACAACCTTTTTCAGTTAGAAATTCACAAAACCATTCCAAGCCAAGCTCATGTGGAATGACAGAATACAAATTGCAGACATCCACCGTTATAAAGATGCAGGATTCTTTGAAAGTTACAGTATTAATCTTCTCCAAAAAGTCCCAGGAATCATGAGAAAAGTGACTTTCGTGGATCACCAAACCATTGAGTTTGATGTGCAAGAATTTGGCCGAGTGATGAGTGATGGATCCTCTACCCTCAACGATGAGGCACATGGGTGGTTGACACATACATTTGTGTATTTTGGGGAGACCAAACATAGATGGAATTGTAGGATAGGGTACATTCAGGTAATGATACTCAGTTGATATCACTTGATCGATGAACAAGTCATTCAGGATACCCCTAATTCTTCCATAAGTGATATTACACTCATTTTGAGATGCTTCGTCATAAGTGTTGTTGGTAAATAACATGGCCATCTTCTTATGATAGTCCAGTGAATTCATGAGCACATATCCCCCACCCTTATCCGGTTACATAATTCTTATGGTTTTATTAGCCTTAATTTCTTCTAGTTTAGAAATTTCCTGACAGGTAAGATTAGATTGAAATCAATGGCTGTTTAAACTGTCATACTAAGGGGGTTGTGTATTGTGCTTGTCCCAGTTTCTATATCGGTAAAACTGAGTAAAAGTTAAGGGACAGAATGTATGAACATATATATATGATATCAGACATAAAAATGAGACCAATGCTGTTTAAACATGTACAGCTGTACTCTGGACATGAATTTAAATTGGGTGGCCAATGGAATGTACTGTAGAAGCACAAAATGGAATTTACTGTAGGAGAAGCACAAATTATTTTGGCAATTATGCACTGATGTGAATAATTATCCCGGGCTGAAATTTCCATTGCCTGCTTATTGAAACTCAGATCATTGCAAAGATAGACATTTTAAACATTAAGTACATTTGCATTTTTTATAGTCAAACAATCTATCTTTACAGAACTTTTCTAATATCATATGGTAATCAGGGAGATTTTTGGTGTGTGTGATTGTCTCAAGTTTGCACTTTGACCAATCTATTGAAAGATAAAACACTAATCATCTTTCTTTCAAGGACTGGTTAAATCACTTGGAGGTTTGGCTAAAGGAATGTTTTGATTGGTTAAAATGGCCTATTGAGTATATTTAAGTTTTTAAGCATTTTTATTAACTTTGTCTGATGAAGTTTCATATTTTCAAGACAGAAGTGCTTACCTTGTGATTTTTGTATTATTATTAAATAGGTTTTTATTCATTGTACCACGAGTCCGGTGTTTTTGTATTCTGAAATTTACACTGAGCCTGGCACCCATGTCCCTTATGGACAGAGTTAGCTTATAAATGCTGGTCCTCAGTTTCCTCTTTGGATGTAGGACGTCATCATTCCTTTGAAAAAAAACTTGGCTAGGCTTAGAAAGGCACCGGGTCATTAGACTAGTAACACTCTATGAATCAGTGTCTCTTGCAGATGAGACTGTTATGTCTGAACATGCCCAACATACTACTTGGGAACAATAGAGGACCTGTACAAGTTGAGCTAAAGGTTAAAATATGGATTGATTAAAGCTGAAAGAATGTCTTTTTGCTGAGGTGCTCAGAGATGAAAGAAATGTCTGATACTGCAAAGAACTGTGAACCAAAGTAAAGCTGATAGGTTTGAGGTGACAAGTAAATGCTGTTTGTATCTAATACACCCACATTTAAAATAACTTAATGAACAAATGAAACCAGGCTGTAATGCAAAGTGGGTTGTTTTATTTTCGTTGACCAAAGTTATTAAGTGCTTTCGGCTATGCACAGCGTAGCCTTCATCAGAATACATTTCCTTACAAAAACTTCTTCCTTAAATAAAAAATGCTAACCAATCACAGACATGAATCAATTAACTACCTAGTACATAATCACTACACTGCCCATTCACTCATTTAAAATTGATATATTATTAATCTATGTTCTGACACTTTATATATGAAAACAAACCATTATTCAAACATAATTAAAAAGTCTAATTTATACATTCAAATTTCATCACTTATTTTCAGTATGTTTTATATTTTGTTTGCCCTCTCCTGTAAAACTGGGACAATAGAAATACTTTCATTTAAACCAGGGGGGAACATTGCTGCTGTTCTGAATTGCCATTGTGTTTCTTTTTTCTTTAACAATTTTTTCCAGTCCCCCCCCCCCCGGGGGGGGATCTGATTTAACTTTCTCTACAATTCCAAATGTAAATTTGATAAAGGAGGGACATACCTCAGAATGTTTATATAATGCACTTGTTTTTTTTTATTTTTGATATCATTAACATGTTCATACACCCTATTCCTGAGTGTCCATTCTGTCTTTCCCAAATAGAATCCTGAACAGGAGTAGCAAACAGCTAAATACACAACTCCTGAAATGAAGTGATGACATTTGAATGTATAAATTAGACTTTTTAATTATGTTTGAATAAATGTTTGTTTTCATGTATAAAGTGTCAGAACATAGATTAATAATATCAATTTTAAATGAGTGAATGGGCAGTGTAGTGACTGTGTACTAGGTAGTAAATTGATTCATGTCTGTGATTGGTTAGCATTTTTTATTTAAGGAAGAAGTTTTTGTAAGGAAATGTATTCTGATGAAGGCTACGCTGTGCATAGCCGAAAGCGCTTAATAACTTTGGTCAATGAAAATAAAACAACCCACTTTGCATGACAAGTAAATGCTGACATCTTTGGAATTACTGAACTAACATGGACTGGTATTCCAATCACCAGATTTACAATGAACAAGGATCTTGCAGAAAATGGAATAACCACATAGTTAACAAAAAGGTTGATAAAAATCTTAAAAAAACAATAGAGTGATATCAATCAGACTGCAAGGCAAGCCCCTCAATATTACAGTGATACAAGCTTCTACTCCAACTACAAATGCCAAAAATGAGGAAGTTGACCAGTTTTATGAGGATCTGCATCACCTTGTAGATATAACAACAAAAAAGATAATATATTGTTCATAGGTAATTAGAATAACAACATTAGTAACCATGGGTCACAGTAATAACAGGAACAAATGGAATTCCAGTTGAATTGTTTAAAATCCTGCAAAAATGATTCTTTTGTATTTGCTTAGAGTTTGCTAGTAAATGTGGAAGATACAACAGTGGCCACAGGACTGGAAAAGGTCAGTTTATATCCCAATTAAAAAAAGGGCAATGCTAAAGAGTGCTCAGATTTTCAAACACTTGTGCTTGCTTCATGTGATAACAAAGTAACGCAAGCTAGATATACAAGCTTGTTTTAAAAGGGACAGAGGTACTATAGGTCAAAATGTAAATACCTATTGGCTCATAAAAAAGCAATAGCTTTCCAGAAAAAAATACGTACATCAGCTTTGTTAATTACAGTAATGCCTTTGGCTGTGTGGACCATAACAAACATAGCAAGTATTTAGAGAAATTGAGATACAAGGTCACCTTATTTGCTTCTTGAGCAGTCTGTATGAACTAGCCAAAGTGTAGATAAGTGTCCGAGGACCCTTTTTAACATCTGTCTGTTCTCTGACAATCTCTCTGTGCCTGTACCTTAGCTAACCACTCAAACTAATCCTATACCTTAGGGCATTTGCCTTTTTTCCACTGATTTGGTCCTTCACTACTAGTTCGTGCAATGATCTTTTTGAAACGTACCACCAGTGGTGATTCCTACCTCTTCTCTGGTGTTTTGATGGCTGCCATCTGTAGACAAGTTGCTAAAGTAAGAATTCACAGCACAGTGGTTCCATTTTGTAAACATAGTTGTGTATTCTCCAGTTTGAATTTCTTCATCGCATTCCATTATACCTCAATACATGAAGCATTAATGAATTTTTTGACTATCCAGCACACTGGTTATGTGCAGAGTTACAGAATGTGCCATGCAGATGTAGCAGCATGTCTTCTGAAACATACTGCATTTAATATCTTTGAATCATATTTCCTAAATGTACCCCACTGATTTTAAATGTGTATATATTTAATTATTAAAAAAAGTTACATGAAACTCTTGTTTTACTGTACGTTAGAGCTGACACAGTTACTGTTCAAGACAGCAGTGGATACTTTTAACTTCTCTGAATTTTTTTACATTAGCAACGAAACAGCTATCCCAACTACATGGAAAACATCTGATCTGAAGTAGGAGAATTCATTTGTCAGCAACCTGTGGGTATGGATCCGATATTGGATCCGAACCGGCATGGTTTATCCAGCTATGGATCCGAGCTCCTAGCTCCTCCCCTCACCCATAATGCCCTGCTCTCCCTACATGACCTCAGATCTAGATTGCCGCGCATGGTGAAGGCTGGGTCTACTGAGCTCCATAAGCTAAGTTCTATATTTTCTTAATTAAGGGTTTTAAAACTTTAAATTTTATTTAGTTGTGTGAAAGTTATAGGTTTCCCTTCTATATATATATATTTTGGGTTAATTTAACATAGTTTTTACCCTCCCCTCGCTGGTACGTAGCTGTGTGTGTGTGTGTGTGTGTGTGTGTGTGTCTTCTTTGGGGCCTTCGTGTGAGTGTGTTAGTTTCTTTTATTATTACTATTTTTTTTTTTTTTTTTTTTTTTTTTTAAATAGTTATGTCTGAGGCCCCAAAGGCAATTTTTTCGAAGTGCTCCGAGTGTGGCCATAAGCTTTCCCCTGCTGATGAACACACTTGGTGCGTTTGATGCCTTGGGGTTGAACACCTCACTTCAGGGTGTTCAATCTGTGCAGGGTACAACCCCAGGGCATTGAAGGAGCGGAGGGGCTGGTCTTGGCGGGACTCTTGCCCCCAGACTCGGCTTCGGCCCCCGCCCCCTTGGTGGTCACTGCTCTGGCAGTCCCTGCCTTGCCTGCTGCCCCTCCTCCACCCGGGACTCAAACTCCCGCCAAAGGGTCGGAGGAGAGGGAAGCCAGAAAAAAGGACCGGAGAGAGAAGCACCACAAGCGGCGGGCCGAGACCTCCGTTTTGGCCCCGCCGGCTAAGCGGGCTTCTCCTCCGGCCTCTCTGGCTGCTGCCTCTCCCCCTACTCTGCTCCGGTCCGCGTGCTTTTCACCGGAGCCTGAGGATGAGGAGACCCGACCTCCTTCGAGGCTATCGAGACGGCACTCAAGGCCTACCTCGGTAGACTCGTCGAGGTCTACTTACAGCCTCTCCGACGCTGATCTGGACCGGATGATGCGAAGGTTCATCCAGGCCCAGATGCAGATGGGAGTGCTCCTGCCTCCCCCCCCCTCTGGGGGGGAGCTCGACCCCATTTTTTAAGCCCATTGCTCCTTCTCCGACCCGCTACCCGGGTTCAGAGCGCTCAGAGCCGGGGGTGGGTCGGCGCCGACAGTACTGGGTACTTCGGATACGACCCTGCCCTCGAGTCTGTCGGATCCGACCTCTCGGAGCCTTGGCCCGAGCTTCGGATCCGAGGGACTCAGTGTGCCTTCGGCGCCGTCGTTGTCGGAGCACACTGGTCCCTCGGATCCGAGGGGCTCGGCGCCGGCTCCGATCCGCTCAGCGGATCCGAGGGGGAGCCGACTTTCGGATCCTATTGTCAAGGCTGGCTCCCCCTCGGCTTTTGATGTAGTGGAGAGGGCTCTGTTGAGGGCATCCGGACCCCCGGCCCTTGCTTCGGCTCCGTCCCGCACTCCATCGGCTCTGGGCCGGGCTTCCATCAACCGGCCACTGGGACAGCCCGCTTCACTGCCCCAAGCAGTTCCCACGGTTCTGGACATTGCTGGTGAGGGCTCCTCGGACAGCCCCCCCCGAGGAAGCACCTCGCAAGCATTCATGTAAGAGGAGGCACATAGACTCCCCCGAGTCTTTGACTGAAGACACTGACTTGGAGGAAGGGGAAGGCTCCCCAAGATCACCCCCTGAGGATGTCTCCTTCGGAGACATCATGGAAATGTTACGGATTAGAGGTGGGTGGTCTGTCTCAAAGTCTTCCTCGGACGAGTCAGTGTTCTTGGAGGCATTTGAAGCGGGCCCGTCTACCTCTTGGGTGTCCCCTCCTGCCGACCCCCTGGTGGACCTTATTACCACCAGGGCGTGGAAGGAACCGGACACCGTGGAGCCAATCCCTAAGAGGCCCGACAGGATCCTTAGCCCCCCCGCTGACCGTGCCCACTGGAGCAAGGGACCCCCGGTAGATGCCATGTTGTCGGCAGCAGCCACTAAGAGGGAACTCGCCCAGGAGAGTCCCTCAGTCCATCCCCCGAGCAAGGAGTCCCGGATGATGGACCGTTTGGGGAAGCGAATGTTTAGTTCAGCGACCTTTTCAGTGAAGGCGCTCAACTATTTGGCACATGTCATTAGGATGCAGCGAGATCTTATCAAAGAATACGCTGCATCCCCCCCAGAGTCCATGTCGGAGGAGGACAAACTTAAGCACTCCACCCGTATGGCCACTCTTCGTTCTGTGACTAACACCTCTATGCGGTTACTTTCCCACGCTACCGAGGGAGCCGCTAGAGCTGCGGGAGTGGGCCTAGTCACAAGATGGCAGGCCTGGCTCCGCCACTGCGATTTTACAGAGCCCTTCACGGCGTCATTCGCGAACGCCCCCTTTGATGGTTCTGCCCTTTTTGGCAAGACAGTTCGCGACACCTTGGTTCAGAGCGAGAAGGACGGGAAGACGCTCTCTGCCATTGGAGTCCGCTTCTCTGTGCCC
The DNA here is from genome assembly GCF_019279795.1 of Protopterus annectens. NCBI lineage: Eukaryota > Metazoa > Chordata > Ceratodontiformes > Protopteridae > Protopterus > Protopterus annectens. The sequence goes on along the minus strand of NC_056735.1, from coordinate 1,386,663,408 downwards.
CAGAGGTCCTACTCTAGGAACCAAAAGGGCCGGAAGAAGATCTGGTTCCGGAAGTCGCAGCACTCCCAACCCGCTCCGGACAACCAGTTCTTCCGCGGCACAGGAGGACAGGGAGGACACCGCCCTAGGGGCAGAGGGGCTCCCAGAAACTTTGGGTCCAGGGAACCTTTCTCTGAACAGCCCACGCAGCAACCCTGAGGGGTTGCCCGACTGCTCCACTCTGGAGGCAGTCGGGGGACGTTTCTCGGAGCACCTAGCGGCATGGGAGTCCATTACATCGGACCACTGGGTACTCCAAATTATATCCAGAGGTTACAAGATCCCCTTTCTACAGGTCCTAAAGTTAAAAACCCCTCCCCGATGTTCCACCCGATCAGAGGGAGGCCGCTTCAGCAGAAATTGGCCATCTGCTGAGAAAAAGAGCCATCCAGCCCGTCCCCCCAGACCAGATCGGATCAGGGTTCTACTCCAGGTTCTTTTTAGTGCCAAAAAAGACGGGGGACCTAAGACCCATTCTGGACCTGTCCCTGTTGAACCTGTTAGTTCCCAAAGGCAAGTTCCGGATGGTCACTTTGCAATCCATCCTCCCCCTTCTGGTGGAGAATCACTGGATGTGCTCTATAGACCTCAAGGATGCGTACTACCACATTCTGATGGACAGATGATCCAGGAGGTTTATTCGCTTCCGGCTGGCAGCCAGTCACTACCAGTTCAGGGTCCTTCCCTTTGGTCTCACCACAGCCCCCAGGGTGTTCACCAAGGTATTAGCAGTGGTTGCGGCCCACCTGAGGCTTCAGGGGGTGCAGGTCTTTCCGTACCTAGACGACTGGCTTCTCACCGCCCCAACAAGGCATCTACTCTCTTTGGCAAGAGACTCCTTTCTTCGTCTAGCTCCCTGGCTAGGCATCACGGTAAACATAGAAAAGTCCAACCTGGTCCCTACTCAAATAATAGAATTTATAGGAGCCAGGTTGGACACGAGAAATTTAAGAGTTTTTCTCACAACCGACAGAGTTCGGAATCTGCGTCTCCAGGTGCGGGCCATCCTTCACTCCAGCTCAACACCTGCGGAATTGATCCTGAGGGCGCTAGGGTCTATCGCGGCAGCGATTACTCTTCTTCCGCTCGGCCGCTTGAACATGCGGGTACTTCAATGGACACTTCAGGTGCAATGGTCATTTCTCTCCCTCCCCCTGTATCATCCCATTGCAATCAGCAAGGCTTGCAAGCGGTCTCTCTTGTGGTGGCTCCATTCTCCGGACCTCCTCAGGGGCCGCCCCTTTTGTGCATCTCCCCCTCTCGCCACGGTGACCACGGACGCTTCCCGCCTCGGGTGGGGGGGCATTTTGCGGGCCGGACGGTCCAAGGCACGTGGAGCGATTCAGAGACCTCCCTGCATATCAATGTTCTGGAAATGAGGGCGGTGCTTTTGGCGTTGCAAGCACTTCAAGCCCTCCTTCCCCTGGGAACAATTGCGATTCAATCAGACAACATGTCAGTGGTCTGGTACATCAACAAACAGGGGGGAACCAGATCTTACCCTTTATGTCGAGAAGCCATGAGAGTGTGGGAATGGGCGATCTCCACCAACTACTTTCTCATCGCAACGCATATTCCGGGTCGGACCAACATCCTAGCGGACAAGCTCAGTCGCACCATTCTCTCCCCGTACGTGTGGTCTCTCAATTCTCACGTAGCGAAACGTATCTTCGCACAGTGGGGGATTCCCTGTTGCGATCTCTTTGCTTCTCCCTTAAATGCCAAGTGCGACAGTTTGTTTGCTCTAATACCCCCTCCAGGGGATTCTCCGAGAGACGCTCTGGTGCATGCTTGGCCTCCCGGTCTTCTTTACGCATACCCCCCTCTACCTCTGATGCTACAAGTACTTCAGAAAGCCTCTCGGTTGGGGTGCAGAATGATCCTCATTGCCCCGTTCTGGCCTCGTCAGATCTGGTTCCCTTACCTAAGGTCTCATTCAGTGAATCCACCTTGGATTCTAGATCCCATTCCGGATCTGATATCACACCCATCGAACCTACCAACTCCGAACCTGGACACCCTGAAGTTGACTGCTTGGCTGCTCCAGTTCCACTCCTAATCAGGACTCCTGGTATCTCGTCCCCAGTTAAGGCCATTCTGGTAGCGGCCCACAAGCCCTCTACCAGAAAAATTTACTGCAGTAAATGGAAGCGTTTCTCCATTTGGGCAGAGCGGCAAGGCCTAGACCCTTTCACGGTTCCCCTTCCTTTGGTTCTAGAATTCCTTACTACTCTCTTTAATGATGGCGCCAGTAGTTCCACGGTCAAAGTTCAGCTGGCGGCCATATCCCATTACCATGTTGGACACGATTTAGGGTCTCTTATGTCGGCAAAGTTATGCAAAACATTCCTAAAAGGCACCTTTTTGCTCAGACCCCCTGTCAAAGAAACGGTTCCCCCATGGGATCTTTCCTTGGTACTTCAGGCCTTGACCGCTCCCCCCTTCGAACCTGCGGCCTCAGTCGATCTTAAGTTCTTGTCCTTTAAGACTGCTTTTTTGGTAGCCATTACTTCGGCTAAGAGAGTTTCTGAGCTTCAGGCCCTGTCCATGAAACCACCTTATTTGATTTTTCATCCGGACCGGGTGTGCCTCAGGATCAATCCCTCCTTTCTTCCTAAAGTAGCTTTGGAAGCTAACATTAATCAGTCCATCAACCTCCCTGTTTTCTTCCCTAAATATCTAAACAAAGGCCATTACAAGCTGCATTCCTTGGATGTTCACAGGCAGCTTCGTTTTTACCTTCATAGGACAGCTGGTCATAGGCAATTAGACCAGTTGTTCATTTCTTTTGCCAAATTCAATCTGGGTAAACCAATTTCCAAAGTTTCTTTGTCACGCTGGATTTCTCAGTGTATTCTGTTGGTGTACCAAGCTTCTGGGAGGCCCGCACCGGAGGGAGTCCATGCTCATTCGACCCGGTCTGTCTCTACTTCAGCGGCCTTTAAGTCTAGGGTTCCTCTGGATGACATTTGTTCAGCAGCCACTTGGGCTTCATCTAATACCTTTATTACTCATTACAAGCTGGACGTCACTTCTAGAGGTAGAGCATCCTTTGGCTCGGGTGCTCCAGAATATCCTTCCATGATGACCACCCAAGATTCAGGTAGCTGGGGACTCTGTCCCACAGGTTGCTGACAAATGAATTCTCCTACTTCAGATTTAGAAGTTATGTACTTACCATAACGTTCCATCTGAGTAGGTGGATTCATTTGTCTGCAACCATCCCGCCCTCCTATCCCCCTGGCCTTGTCAGTTTCCTGCATAGGGTGTGTTACCCTTTAGATAGGGTAGTTGGTGCAGGGCAAACTCGATCTGAGGTCATGTAGGGAGAGCAGGGCATTATGGTTAGGGGAGGAGCTAAGAGCTCGGATCCATAGCTGGATAAACCATGCCGGTTCGGATCCAATATCGGATCCGTACCCACAGGTTGCAGACAAATGAATCCACCTACTCAGATGGAACGTTATGGTAAGTACATAACTTCTAATTATGGAGGAACATAAGCATCCATGTCCAAGTTCTTAGATTAGAAAGAAACATTTTTATCACCAATATGATAAATGTTTGCAGCTTGTAAATATTGCTTGAGATGTCCTTTTTTTACCTGAAATAATGTCCACTCATAATGCTGTTACTTCTGATAAAGCAAGCTGCAGTTTTTCCTCATGCTGTTACTTTTCATGTATTGCATTATGTTCATGTGCTTATCTCTTATGGTACATGTATAACATCATAAACCCATTTTAACTCTTGTGCTATACTGCTGCTGTATAAAACTTTGAAGATTTTCTTTACTGAAAAAAATGATAGCAATAATACGTTATAAAAATTGCATTTAAAAAGGGAAATGTGTGTATATGAAAAGTTATTTATATATTTATGAGTATGCATTAGATGTAGATTTATTATTTTGTTTATTGTATTTCACTTTGTTGGTAAGGATAGTCCAACAATGTTTACCAAGTGTTTTCCAAGGAAACCTGAGGTAGAATTTTTAATGATTAGGGTTAATTTGGCAATGACACTAGGGAATTCTCATTTATTTATTGACATTTGAATGTCAGGAAAGTCAGATTGGGTAGAAGCCTATTTTCAGTGGAGGCCTTAGGGGCAAAGCTTCAAATTGTTAAATTATTGTTCTTAAAATTTTCTTGTTATAATCTTCAAAAATCAAACAAAATAATCTGCAGTATAAATTGTTTGTTTGTGTCTTTCGGCTTTTCCCAGTTAGGGGTCGCCACAGCGAAACTCCGGTCCGCTAATGATTGGTAGTGGATTTTTATGTACTGGTTTACCAGCCCTGACGCACAACCTTCAATGAAGGCACGCCCCATTCACGTATGCCTCCACACAGGAGATGCTCTAGCTGAGAATCGAACGGGACAATGTCTTGCTATGAGGCGACAACGCTACCGCAGCACCACCACCGCGGATTTTAATCTGCAGTATAAATAATTATGATAAATTAGACATAATATAAAAACATTGGTTTTAAGAGTCGATACAAGTTGCATGACAATTATTTAATATTTAAATAAATTGTAGACCGTTTGTAAAGAAATTAAAGGTAAGCTAGTCTAATACAAACATGGATTGCAATATGAAGTGAGGGAAAAACAGGCTTATGGTATATTTAGAGAGAAAGTCAAGGAAGAGAATTTGCTAGAAGTAAGGAAGTAAGTTTAGAAAGGGGAGCAATGAGTTATAAGGAACAAAAAGGTACTTGTTCAGATTTAGGGATATTGTTTATCCTGATTTTGAGCAAGGAGAGAGACGTATTTTAGATTGGAAGTCTTTCGGACTGGTTTTGAAAGATGAAAGGGAGGGTATTGACCTGATGGGTACAGGTAAGGAGTTCCAGGCCTTAGCAACCTTATACAAGTACGAACAATGCCCAGCAGATATGATAGGTTTGTAGACTGGAGTTTTTGGTCACAGGATCACAGTGACCAACTGGGAACATAGTTGAGTAAAATATTTTTTAGTGCTGGACAGGCAGATGGATGCTGGATAATTTTCTAGGTGGTAAGAAGCTGTGTGTATGTTAGTTGATGGGGCAGTTCTAACCAATTTAGTCTTTTTAGTGTTCTACAGTAAAGGAGTATTTGCTACAAATGTAGCAACATTGATATACCATTGTTCATGTTTTAATTTTTCTGATGCCTGGAGGTTAGTGAGGATGGGAGTACCGTAAAGAACTGTGAGGAGGAGATAAGTAGTGGCAAATGTAGTTTTAGTTGTGTCGTTGAGAGTTTCTGGCTCTGTAAAGCATCCCTAGTTTTTGATGAGTTTTTCTTATACAATTTTGTATATGCAGGTTGAATGTAAGATTATCATCCAGTATCATCCCTAATAATTTGCTATGAGAAATTGCTTCAAATTATCAACAGAGAGAATTTAAAATTTTGTTTTCTTCATGAGAGAGGGATTTGGGGAAAAAGTAGTAGTTTGGTCTTTTTTGGGTTGAGGATGAGTTGTGAGTTACAAAGCCATGTTTCAGTGGCTGTTAAAGATACCTGAGAAACTTTTTGGAGGTGTACCATGTTATCATATGCAAATGAGAATGGAATCATCTGTGTATTGTATTAGGGTGGCCTGTTGTGTGGACGTATAGAGGGTTTTGTTGAAAATGTTAAAGAGGAGGGGACCAAGAATAGTCTTGTGGTACACCAGTGGTGAGTGGGAGGAAAGGAAAGAGTGTGGAGTGCCATTTTATTGACTGATACCTATTTGACAAGTAGCTTTTGAACCACAGAAGGTGGGCTGAGACAGACCTAGTGAGGACATTTGAAGTAGAAGTTTGCTGTGACAGACTGAGTTGAAGGCTGTAGACAAGTCTAAAAATAAGGAAGAGACTAGTTTGCTGTTATCTGTAGTTTAATTGACAGTATCTATACTGGTAAGAAGGGCAGAGATAGTACTATGGGAAGTAGGAAGCCATGTTACATAGGAGATAGGAATTTGTCCTGCAGGAGATAGTCTAGCAAGTGATATTAATACATTTTTAAAGTATTTTGGTGAGGCAAGATAAGATTGCTGTAAGTCTAAAGATATTGATGTCTGTTGAATTTCCTCCTTTGTGTAGAGGAATAATGTGTGACTTTTTTCAGAGAGAAGGAATGTGAGAGTCTTGGATTGATCTATTTATAAGAATTGAGACAGGGTAGACAATGCTATTGGCTGCTATTTTTAGCTACTTGCTTGGAAGGTCATCATCTGCAGAAGAGTATGGCTCAAGTTTAAGAGCAGTTTTGTATAGGATGTGGACACAGGTTTGAAGGTGAAAGAGGATGTGGTAATATGTGGTTGTTGGACAGGGTTGGGATTAGATGTTGAGGAATCTTTTGTTAGAGATGCTGTACTATCTATAAATAAGAGTTGACCTGTATTGCAGTTTTGAGTGGAGAGTTATTGAGAGAGGGGTTTGGGTTGAATTTTTGGACAGGATGTAAGATTTCCTTAATGGATTTCCAAAATTTTTTTAGGGTTGAGTTTAGTATTCTGAAAGTTATTATAGTATAGTTTTTTGTCTCCATTTAAGTATGATTGCAAAGCATTGTTTAGTTTTCAAGATATTGGGGTGTTTTATATTTTTGCCATTCTTTCCATGCTTTTTCTCTATCCTTCATTAACATTCTACTCTTTTTGGATAGCCAAATTACATTATTTGTTTTTAGTTTCTTTCTTCTATGAGGTGCAAGGCTATTTAGGATATTTAGAAATGTTGTATTGAATTAATTTACAACATCCTCTAAGGGGAAGATTTTTAGGAAGTTCCAGATGTCATTTCTTTTACCTGAAATAAAGTCCACTCATTTGTCAAAATGCTTCACACATTGTAGACACATACATTTTTCTTAATGCTACTTCATCTATTACAGCAAGCTGGAATTTTTCCTCATGCTGTTTATTTTCATGTACGGCATTATATGTACATGTGCTTATCTCTTACAGTATTTATATAACAGCATAAACCCATACTTTTGTGAATAACAGTTGATTACCTGTTAAGGATATTCTATTAGTGAGAGTCCTAATATGTGGTTGCTAAATGTTTTACGTGCTTGCCCAGAGGGGAATTGTTTTGAGAGAGGTCTCAAAATGGTTTCTTTTTGCTGGCTGATAAGATGGAGAATAAAAAAAGTTGTGTTAGAAATTCAATGTGAATGCCTGCACTGATATTTAGTATTTTGGGACCTTCTTAAAGTTTAAAATATACTCCACAGTTAGCAATTTCTTAAAATGGTTGGATCAAGCAACAAATGATGGCTTATGGACTACTGGAGCTTATTAGGAAATGTTGGCATAAGTAGCTGCTAAATCAAAACAATCTTTCGCCACTGCAAAAATAAAAAAAAATAATTTGCATGGATCAAGCAACAAAGGATGGCTCATGGACTACTGGAGCTTATTAGGAAATGTTGACATTAATAGCTGCTAAATCAAAATGATCTTTCGCAACTGCAAAAAAAAAAAAATAATTTGCAGATGTAGTTGCAGCTTCCATTGTAGATAAAGTAGAGGATAGTGACAAAAGATTAATTGGGTTAGGCCTTTTTTTTTTTTAACTTTGACAATTTTATTGGTTCAGCCAATTCACAGCAATGTTACAATGTGATCTATTCTTTTAGCTGTTTTATACATTTGCTAACTGGGTAAACTCACTGGACAGAAGGGCCCCTTTTCAGTGGTGACCCAGGAGCATTTACTAATTAAGTGACTTACCCAGAGGAGTCACACAGCAGACAGATGGAGATAGAAGGAATCAAATCCTGTACCCTTGATTACAGGAAGCAGCCCATTAACAGTTTGGTGTCTAAATCCTCAGTGCTAATTGCCAGACCAAGTGTGTTAATCAAGTAGAAAAAAAAATAATATATACATATATGTGTGTGTGTGTGTGGGTCTACTTCACATAATCAAACACCCAAATGCTCGACTTTTATATGGTCGAGACCATATGATTGAACATTTGAATATTTGAAAATGTGAAGAAAAATATAAATAAAAATTTAAATCGTGCTAGCAGGGGGGCAAGCCCCTGCACCCCCCACATCCCCACTATTTAAATATACCAACTCTGAGATCGCACTACATTGCGGTAAAGGGAAACCTTCCCATTTCGCGCTCTATGGAGATCCCCATTCAGACATGTAGAACTTTTAAAAGCTCGATCATATGGTCTCGGCCATATAAATGTCGAGCTTTTAAAAGTTCAACCATCTGAAGGGGGCACATACATAATTTTTTTTTTTTTTGATAATTATTTGAAACACATTTTTCTGTAGGTTACACCTACTTGTTTGTCAGAGACGTTGCACATTATATCAACACTTTAAAAATAAGTAAATACAAAGGAAATATTAACAATGTGGTATATAATAACCTTTGCAATTATTTATGATTCAGATGTCCCTTCGATTTGTACTGTTCAAGACATACATTCTAACATTTTTTCTCATACCTTGACATTTGATGAACATGCCATTTCTTTTCTCTCCTTTATAATTTACTTTATGTGCCATATTCCTTAAAGTTCATGGAAGCTATTTGCTGACAACACAGCACACTGAAGGGAGGACTTTGGCACACCTGCTGTGGACGCGATTTCAGAAGATACACTGAAGACAGCCCAAGTACATAGATGTTCAGCAAGGGGTTTTCTTTAGGTGTTATTCAGCATAGGTTAATTAGGTATTTTGTGTACACTGGTCTGATTCCAAAATACATTGTGTGCATACAACACAACTTAAATGCAACAACCAGAAATGATGACTTCATTTCTGAAATCCTTGTGTATGCTTTATGGACCCCAAGGAATTCAGGCAGATATTATGGATTACGGTGAAATCCATAGCAAGACATCAAAAATATATAAAAATGCATCCTGCTCTTAATGAACTGCACCAAGCTGCAGTGATACAAGACATAAATAAGGCTGTGGCTATGCAACCTTGAAGGCAGCCAGCTAGAATCACAGCAAGGCTGCAACTAAACCAGTTGTCAGACCAGCAAATAATCAACAGATAACGGCTAGATAGACAACTGGTACAAACCATCTGTAACATCTGTACCCCACAAGTCTGTGCAGACCCTGCAAGGAAACCCTATTCCGCTTGAAACCAAAGTGTGTCTCAGCCTGAGTGTACTTGCATCTGGGACATTCCAGAAACATGGGCAATGCTGTGGTAGTATCACAGACAACTGCCAGTTGCATCTTGGCAAAATTCCCGGAAGCAATGAGCAGCAAGATAGATGACTGCATACACTTCCCATCCACCCCCATGAAGTAGAGAATTGTAATGCACCAGTTTTATAGCATCAGAAACTTTTCCCATGTACTTGGTGCAATAGATTGCATCCACATACCTATCAAGACACAAGTACATCCTGAAGCAGACCGATACATAAACAGAAAGGGCTGGCCATCCATTAATTGCCAGGTTGTGTGTACAGCAGATAGTAGCATAACAAATATCATGGCAAAACATGATTCTGCCATATCGAGGGAAAGTAGACTGAGGGCTGCATTCCAGCAAGGTGAAATACTTGAGGGACTACTACTAGGTAAGTACAGGAGGACAGCTAGGATGGAAGCTAAGGATAACCCTCACAGTAATTTCCATCCTCACCATGTGTTTCCACTTCCCACAACAGGTGAGTGTAGATATCCACTTGAACCATGGCTAATGACACCATAGTGTGAACCAGCCAACCCTGCACAGGAGGCCTACAGTAGAGCACATGCAACAACCAGAAACACCATAGACCATCTATGTGAAGTTGTTAAATCTCGCCGTTTATTCTCACTGATGGGTTCAGAGCCGATCCTCGGCTCCGACACGGCCAATAGCAAAGCTCAAGGTTCGCCAGTATCTCGAGACCAAGCCCCTTATCCCACAATGCACTGCTGGAATTACCTCAGATCTAGTTTGCTGCAGCAAGAGAGATCTCAGTGATCCAGTTAGCTTGGACCATTTTGATAAATTGGAAGTTTAAAAAAAACCTTTTTCTTCTCTTTTTGAGAGATTATTCATATTTAGTGCGAGTGTGTGTGTGTGTGTGTGTGTGTGTGTGTGTGTGTGTGTGTGTGTGTGTGTGTGTGTGTGTGTTGTTAAAAAAATAATAGTTTAAAGTAGGTTAGATTGTAGTTTCATAGTTTAGTACTAGGCTATCTGCCCTGGGGCATTTGTAAGTCTAGCCATAGTGATGTGGCTTTCACCACCCCATGAAATGGTACAAAATGCACAGAATAGATTTAGAATACTGTGCCTCTGTCTAGTAGTGACACAGTGAAGGTCCCCTTATATAATAGAATTAGTTTACTGTGCCCCTGTCTAGTAGTGACACAGATGTGACCCCTGGGGTAAACTTACGATCTCCCATCCACTCATCAAGATTTCTCTTGAAGAGAGTCAGTGAGGGGCTGTGCCTAACATGAACTGGGATCTTGTTCCAGAGCATTGGAAGCTTCTGGGTTATGAATCTATCCCTCCAGCATGTCCTATTCATACTTGTGCCGAGGTTTAAGTCTTTAGCTCTCGTGGTTCTGATGGATTTGGATTTTTTGAGGTGGAGCATGTCCATCAGTTCCTGATTGGACATGGCCTTGTACATCAGGCAGAGATCACCTCTGAGCAGGCGGTATGCTACTGAATAGAGCTGGAGTTTCTTTAGTCTGGCAGAATAAGACATATGTTGGAGACCCTTGATCCTCTTGGTGAGGTATTTTGTGGTCTCTCCAGCTGTTGCAAATGCGGGTGAGGTACATACCAAATGGGGCATTGTACTCAATCATGGGTCTGATGAGGGAGGAGTATAGGGGTACAATGACATCCTTGGATCTGGATGTGAATCCCTTCATGATAAGGTGTGCAAGGTAGAATGTTTTTCTAACCACTTTGGCAATGTGGGTGTCAAATGAGAGGTCGCTGTCGACTTGGGTCCCTAGGTCTCTGATTACTTTTTCCGTACTCAGTGGGTTGCTGTCTATGTGATAATTTGTGGGTACTTTGTTTTTCCCAAAGGGGATGATTATACATTTTTTGGCATTTAGTTTAAGGCCATGACTCCGGCACCAGTTGTCCATTTCTGTGAGGCCTTTTTGTAGGATGTATGTGTCCGCTGGTGTATCGACTGTGGCGCCTAGTTTGCAGTCATCTGCGAACTTTGTCAGCCACAACCCTCCCGTGTTTGCTTTAACATCTGAGAAATAAATGCCGAACAAGAGGGGTCCCAGGACAGATCCCTGTAGGACACCACTTGTGGCTGGCTTTGAGTCTGACATTGCTCCAGCGATTTTAACTTTATGGGTTCTGTCCTTTAGCCAGTTTGCAACCCATCTAGTGACATAAGGGTTTACATTTAAGCTGTTAAGCTTATCTATGATGCCTGAGTGGGGTATTGTGTCGAAGGCCTTAGCCAAGTCCAGGTAGGCTGTATGGACTGCTTTGCCTTCATCAATGGCTGTAGTGACTGTTTCAAAAAAGTCAGCCAGGTTCAAAAGGCAGGATCTGCCCTTTACAAAGCCGAACTGGGTGGGGTCAAGTGTCTGTAGGTCCCCAATGTCTCTGTTTATGAGTTCCATAATGATTCTTTCCATAGCTTTGCAGACCAGGCTGGTTAAGCTTATGGGGCGGTAGTTCCCAGGGTCTGTAGAGGTACCCCCTTTGTGGAGTGGGACCACTGTTGCTGTACGCCAGTGTTCAGGTACATATCCTGTAGTAAGGCTAAGGTTAAATAGCATTTTTATGTGCGGGTTTAGCTCTTCTTGGAGTTCACATAGCACGCAACCCGGGATACCGTCAGGTCCCATTAATGCTGTGTTTTTAGCTTTGCTGAAGGCGGCTCTCACCTGGACATCTGAGATGACATGGAGATTACATTCAGCTGGGATAAGTATTTCTTCTTTTGGGGGGGAGGGAGGGGAGAAATTTGCACTGAACCTGTCAGCCAGAATGTTGGCAATATCTGTGGGTTCAATGTATTTTTTGTTGTTGTGTACTAACTCTGAGCATATCTGAGGGTTTCCGCCCAGGTTTCCCACATAGCTGAAGAAGGCTTTGTGGTTATCTTTAGTGTCCTTAGTGATTTTTCTCTCAAAGTTGGCCTTGGATGTTTTTATGAGAGAGCGTAGTTTTCTGCTAGTGTTGATCAGAGATGTCTTCCCTTTATGGGATTTTGCTCTGTCGTGCAGTAGCTTCCTTCTTTTGTTGTACAATTTGTTAATGGCTGAGGTCCACCAGACAGGACGCTTGCCTTTGGTGGAGAGGGACTTGGATTTATTTGGGATTGCATAATCCATGCATTCTTGGAGATGTCCATAGAAAGCATTTGTGAAGGATTCAGCATTGTGGGATGTGGTATCCACTGGCCCAGTGGGCTTAAAGGATACCATCTCAGTCTTAAAAGAGTGAAGTCTGCTTTTGAGAAGTTTTTCACTGTGGTCTTTTGTGCTGGGGTGGAGGTGGGATATGTATATCCAGGGTGATTAGTTGTGGTCAGATCTCACTAATGAGGGGTATATCTCGGTGTGGAGCATTTTGTTCCCATGTTTGTGATGATCAGGTCTAGTATATTATCTCCCTAGTGGGAGAGGTGACTAGTTGTTCCAGTGCATTTGAATTTATGAATTCCAGGAACCTTTGGGCTAGGGTGTTAGGGCTAGAATAATGTACCCAATCTATGTTAGGGTAGTTGAAGTCTCCCAGTATGATGGTATTTTGTGATACATTCATATCCTCCAATGTCTTCAGGAAGGCTGAGTGGGCTTCCTGAGATTGGGAGGGTGGTCTGTAACATGCTACCAGTTGTATAGCAGTTTTGCCTATGGTTAGTTGCACCTGTATGGTCTCCGATGCTTCATGTGTTGCTACTAACCTGGAGGTGTGGGTGTCCTTGATGAATATGGACACTCCCCTCCCTTGTAGTTCGACCTGGGTTTTGGGTCGAAAGCATGATCTGAGGTATAGCCTGGTAAGCTGGGGTGCTCTCAGGAGCCTTGAACCAGGTTTCAGTTACTGCACAGATGTCGATGTTCTCCATACTGAGGAGTGCATCGAGTGCCTGCATCTTGAGATTTAGACTTCTGGCATTGAGCAGCATTACCTTTAGTTTTTTTCCATTTTTGTTTTCTAAGGAGGTGGGTTTGTCTTTTGAGCCTTGCCTAAAAAAGGCACTATGGGGGGTGGCAAGAGCCTTAGCCAATATCCGGAAGCCCAGTGGTGACAGGTGCAAGCCGTCCCTTGCGAAGCAGCATGGCTTGTCCAACATGTCATACACAGTCATAAGGGAAGGTTGGACTAGAGGGACACTGTAGTACATTATGGTAATTGGGAGGAGCTTGAGACTATGAACCAAAATCTAGAAAATGTGGCTGAGTGAGATCCAAGAACCTTCAGTGAGGAAGAATGAAAATGGACAACACAGATGGAATGTTAGGGAAACCCCCTTACAATCCTTCACTGCGTGGCTCCCAGACTATATATACTGACCTAAGGATTCCAATCCAGTGCGAATGCACAGTCCAGTCCTAAAACTAAGAGAAAAAAAAGTGTTATCAGTCAAAAGAGATTTTAGGGTAAAACAATTATCCTCACTATAAACTTGCTAACCAGGAAAGCATTCTGCTGGCAGGAACTAGTCAGTACCTTAATCATAACTGGCAACAGTAACTACATTGCCAAGAATTAAGACCCTTTCTTTTAAAAAAAGTATTTTATTTCAAAAACAGCCTGCAGTACCTACATACAGTTACCTTTGAGACCCTGCAGACTCCTGGCGGGCTTACCCTGACGTCAGAGAGTTATTTTAAACCCTATCATTTTTCTGCCATTTTTTTTTTTTAAATCTGAAACCAACAGGTACTGTCCTGTCCTCCTGCCCGGACGCATCTCCTTTCACGAAGGTATGCCACATGCTTTAAAAATTGTTTAATTTCTGCAATTCTATCGCTACAGCAGTATAAACACTGTTATAATGTGTTTTTAGGTAGCGTGACTGATTTACGACTTAAATGAGTTACAGCAAGTGAAGTTTTGTGTTGTTGCCGCTTGTATGGCGTTGTTGCACCATAACCCATTTGTAGAGTGAGCATACGAGAATATGCCTGTCTGTGCCTGCATAATAATTGTTTCATTTCTGCAACTCTATCACTGTAGCAGTATAAACACTGTTATAACGTGTTTTTAGGTAGTGCGACTGATTCATGACTTAAATGAGTTACAGCAAGTGAAGTTTTGTGTTGTTGGCGTTTGTATGGCATTGTTGGACCATAATCTAATTGTAAAGTGAGCATACGAGAATATGCTTGTCTATGCCTGCAATTATTTCAGATTTAAAAAAGCGCATATACTCTTCATAAGCCACAAACTACCTTGAATGTACGAGTACAGCTTGTGTCAAGTTTTGAGGAATGCATTAATGTTTAACTAGCGTTAATATTACCTAAAGCATATTCAGCTAGTGTAAACCTAGAGTTAAGCCTGTTATTTCACTATTTAGCATTAGACTGGATAGCGCCTTCATGCTCAATTAATACTACTGGTGTTTTTAGACAAATATGCTGTGCAATTTAACTGTGGTCTGAGTGTGCTTTGTATAAACTTCTGTTATAAGCTGACTACTTTATGTAAGGGGCACTAGCCTTGTGTATTGATTCTGTTGTTATAGACACTCCTAAACTACTGTACGACAATTACTGTGTCACTATAACTGATGTCTTTTTCCCTTATCTCATCCTAGGAAACCCCCTTACAATCCTTCACCGCATGGCTCCCAGGCTATATATACTGACCTAAGGATTCCAACCCAGTGCGAATGCACAGTCCAGTCCTAAAACTAAGAGAAAAAAAGTGTTATCAGTCAAAAGAGATTTTAGGGTAAAACAATTATCCTCACTATAAACTTGCTAACCAGGAAAGCATTCTGCTGGCAGGAACTAGTCAGTACCTTAATCATAACTGGCAACAGTAACTACATTGCCAAGAATTAAGACCCTTTCTTTTAAAAAAGTATTTTATTTCAAAAACAGCCTGCAGTACCTACATACAGTTACCTTTGAGACCCTGTAGACTTCTGGCGGTGTATTCCCCGCTCCGCTTCGCTCGTGCTCGCTCCGCGCCCCACCCTGCCCCCATATCCCACCCGCCCCCACTACCTCTACATTTATTAGGTTATTAGCCCATCCCACTTCCTCCCTACCAATCACGACCGCCCCTCAATTAGCCACTTCTCCTCCCACACTCTCGGCCTTCCTTAATTACCAAGTAAATTCTTCTACTTCTGCCAACCCACTGGCCTTCCTCTCGCTATACCATGGGCAAAATCACATATTCTATCATCCTACTTATAGTATTACTCCTTCTTATTCCTTATCTTTTAACTAGATATGAAAACCAAGCACTCTTGGGAATTCCCTTCCCTAATAGTTACACTACCACACATTCAAACCTTCCCTATAACCCTATCACACCTTCTCTCTACCCTGATAATACACTATGCTCCAACATAGTGTATCTTACCCTATGCCACTCTAAAGTATCCACCATTAAATCTAATCTTAAGTTGCTACTCAAACTTCAAAGATTCTTAGACCACCTGAAAAAAATGTATCACCATAGATGGTGACATTCACCCCAACCCAGGTCCCACCACTGCCACAGACTCCAACTCCTCAAAATCCACCCGAATTTCTACTAACTCCCTCCTCATATTCCATCTTAATCTAAGAAGTATAAACAATAAGGTTCACAATTTACATGCTATGTTAGCTACTCATTCCCCTGACATCATGTGCCTATCAGAAACATGGCTCAAACCAGCCACTATGGATGAAGAAATTCTTCCACCTGGGTATAATATCCTTAGGGCTGATCGGATTAACAAAAAGGGTGGGGGAATAGCTGTAATGTTCAGGAATACACTGAATATCATTATTAATCCACTCCAACCTCCTAAGGTCTCTAATATAGAACTTATTGCCCTAAAGATTTGCCTAAACAACCAAAATGCATTAATCTTATTGTAATTTATATTCCGGGAATAACTCAGAAAACCTTGAGCAAACTCTCAGCTGGTTAGCCAATTACCCTCAAGAAACCATGAGTACTGGACTTCAACATCGACTGGTCCCACACTCAGCACTCATAAGCCCCCACTCTATTAGCTTACATGGCTTCTCCCAAAATATTTCATCTCCGACTAGAATTGGAAATGCTCAGCAAAAAGAGAGCATCATTGACTGGATTCTTACCAACAAAGACACACATAACTATACCACAGGGACCCTTCCCAATGACCTCAGTGACCACCTTATAACTTATATTCTAAAAACATAAATGCCCACCTACCAACCCTCCCTCATATAGACTTATTTAGAAACAAGAAGAAATTTGTCCCAAAACTATTCCTTGCAGAACTCAAATCCTGTAATTGGTCCATCCTAAAACTCTACCCTAGAAGAGAGTGTGACATACTTTAATGACACATTCCTTAAGATACTTGACTCTCATGCCCCAAACCGACCTAATTACAGAACCAAGGGCGGATAGCACCTTGGCTAACTAGTGCAACTAAAACTAAAATTAAACTTGAAACCAGGCCTGGGATAAATGGAGCTACTAAAACTCCTCTAGATCGCATCAAGTTTCAACAGCTTAGAAACTCAACTAAAACAGCCATTACTCGAGATAAAAAACAGTATTTCTGTCACCTCCAGGATAAACACCAGAATAACCCAAAGAAATTCTGGGCTGGATTTAATAACCTCCTCCATCTGGGTAAATCTACTACCCCCACCCCTGAGAAACTCATTGGGAAAGATCCAGAAGAAATAGCCAACACTTTTAACTCTTTTTTCATCGAGACCATCCAGTCCCTAGCCAGTCATCTTACCACTTCTTCCTCAACTGTAACTCATACTAAAGTCCCAGCTCACCCACCCTTTAACTTACAACCAGTATCTACCTCCTATATTCGCACCCTCTTGAAAAAACTCAAACCAACCACCCTAGCGGCCGACCACCTCCCAGCGGAATACCTACAAATAGCGTCAGACGCCATTGCCTATCCCATATCAATCTTGATTAACAGAACTATAACTGAAACTACCATTCCCTCTATTTGGAAAATCTCATATATCATCCCTCTTCACAAAGGAGGGACCTCCACGGAAACATCCAACTACAGACCCATAGCAATATTGTCTCCAATAGCTAAAGTCATGGAACGGTGTGTTCACAAGCAACTCCTACACTACCTCACCCTAAACAGTCTTTTGTCCTATACCCAACATGGTTTTCGCCCCCATCATAGTACAACCACTGCCCTCCTCTCCTTTGTTGACTCAGTCAGTAACAACCGTAACAACAAATTAATATCCTCTGGTCTCTTTCTTGACCTATCGAAGGCCTTTGACATGGTTAATCACCAACATCTGCTTCATACCCTGGAAATCCTACATCTCGACAACCCAGCCATAAGCTGGTTTAACGCCTACCTCTCTGGCAGGCAACAAGCTGTCCAGTGGCAAAACAGGCTATCTGACCTACTCCCTAACACCATTGGCGTTCCTCAGGGCTCTATACTCAGTCCCCTTCTTTTCTCCGTCTTCATAAATGATCTTCACTCAGTCATCCCCAAAGCTACCTGCATCCAATACGCAGATGACTCCACCTTGATCTGTTCTGACGTTTCCCTCCTGAAACTTCAAGCAATAACCCAAAACTGTTCTACTATAGTAGAAAAATGGTTCTCTGAACTGAAACTCATACTTAATCCAACTAAAACCAAGTTATTACTATTTTTCCCCTCTGCATCTACTCCTAGGAAAAGATTTTGACCCCCAAATGCTGACAACACGTTCCATGTGGAATCCACAAATGGTACCATCATAGAGCCTGTCTCTCATACCAAACTACTAGGTGTGACTGTTGACCACAAGCTTAAATTTGATATACACATTAGCCAAACCATTAAGTCCCCAAATTTTTTTTCTTTAAAAAAAACTTAGCCAAACTAACCATTTTCGGCATTTTTTTTAATAAAAAAACCCTTTGGGTTTCCCTTTTCAAACCCAAAAATATGAAACTTTTTAAAAAAATTAACCAAGGATAGAACCCCCGTAAAAACGTACTCCAACCAAAAAACCTTATCAAAATGTGGTTAACCTTAAAACTTCTCAAACCCCACCAACTCCCTGAAGCTTTTTAAAAAACCAAGATAGACTCGATTAACCAAAAAACACCTAAAATTTTGCTCCGGTTATATGTTCCAGACTAACTTAAATCTTTTACCCAGTCCTTCTTCCCAAATTTAAAAAAACCCCTTTTGGTCCACAAAACCCAACTAAAACTCTTTACTGTTAATTAGTTAAATCACTGTTTCCCTTTGTCTTTTTTGTTATGCATTTTATAATTTAATTTTTGGTTTTTTTTCATTTTAGTTTTTTCCCCCCCTATAAAAGGTTATACTAACTCCGGTCCAAATGTAAAAAATTTAAAAAATTTCTAAACAACTTGGTTTTAATGAAATTTAAAATTTTTAAAGCTTTACTTTTTTTTTGTTTTTGGTTATTTTTTTTTTCCCCCTTTCCCCTTTAGTTTAAAAATTTGTTTTCTTTTAATTTTTTGGGGGCTTTTCCCTGCCTTACTTAAGGGTGTTCCATAATAGGGTAAAAAAGTAAAATTTTTAAAATTAATTTAAAAAATGTCCCTCCGGCAGACAGCCAAATTTTTTATTCTTAAAATGACCCCGGGATTTGCCATTTTTTTATCTGGGGTTTTGAAGGGCCTGTGGGGGTTGCTAGTTTTCTACTTGGGGCCTCCAGCCTTTTTAATTTAAAATTTCTGTTCTAAAAAAAAGGGAAAAAAAGGGGGGGCTAGTTAAACCGATTCCCTTTTTACCCGGTTTAATTTGGGTTTCCCCCCTTTTAGTCGATTGGGAAAAGTCTCACCCTCGGGGTTTGGGGGTTTTTCAGAATTTGGCCCGGGAAAATTTGGGAAAAATAAGGTTTTAAAGGACTAAAAACCCCCCCGGGTCTATTGACTAAGGGCTGGGGAACCCTTAATGGGGGTTTTCTCCAACTTTCCCCCCTTGTGGGAATCCCAACCCGCTCCCGGGTTTCCCAGGGGGCGGACCCAAATTTTGTCCGGGGATCCCTTTTTGGGGCCCTCATGGGGGGGAAAAGTTCGGCCCTTCCTTCCCCCTCAAGCCCTGGTTTTTTTGTTTGGGGGGGAGGACCCCGGAAAT